>NC_057806.1:186942800-186983439 GCF_018294505.1 Triticum aestivum
ACGGATGCGTAAAACCCTACTGCTGCTTGTTTGGTGTATATTGGATTCTTGCTCAGGAGCGATGGGCGCTGCCAGACTGAGCGTAAGAGTGTCTCTGGGGTTCAACGAGCCGAGCTAGCCGAGTCCCTGAACTCCCCGACCTGCGGAACCCTTTCTACGTTGCTCTTGGGCCTCCTTTTATACTCAAGGGGTCACCGACAGGGGGCAACGTAGACAAGAAGGGTAAAAATGGAAAAGGATGGGTAGGTGCAGCTACCTCTACTGTGGATACAGTGTGCCCTACCTAACTCTGACGGCAGGGGATAAGGGCATTAAATGCCTGTCTGAGTCTCCTAAACAGTGCAAAAGGTGACCGTTAGGAGTGTCACCGTTTGCCACGATGGGCTTCTCTTCATCTCCGCTTGCCACCACGTACCCCTAGCTGCACGGCCTCCCGCCACGTGCGCTCTGGGAGAGTCCCAGAGCGACACGTTAGCAGGTGGGCTGGAGCGCGGGCACGCAGTGGGGGTTTCCCGCGGCAAGCTCCTTGCCGCGGCCGTCGTCTTGTCGCGTCCGGAAGCTTGTCGCTCGCCGGATCTTGCCGGGACGCAGGGCGCATCATAGCAAGCTTTCTTGGTATGTCTTGAGTGGCCTTCCCGGCAAGCTCCTCTTGCCGGGGTCTCGTCTCTTCCCGGCAAGCTCCTCTTGCCGGGGCTTGGTTGGCCTTCCCGGCAAGCTCCTCTTGCCGGGGCCTCGGTAGTCCTTCCCGGCAAGCTCCTCTTGCCGGGGCCTCGACTTGAATACTTTGTTCTTGAATGGCCTTCAAGGGAACCACGGAGGGTCCTGGCGGTCACCCGGCAGGCCTTGCCGCGGGGCGCTGCAACTGCCCGTGCACGAGTTCGGGGTAATAGGGTACCCCTACTCTAGTACACCGACAGGAGCCCCCGGGCCTGGGCCATACACGGTGCCGAGCGCTGTTGGGCCAGGCCCAAAACAGTGCACGGGCACGCGCGGCCTAGGTCACGCCGAATCTAACTCTGCTCCCACCGCGCACGCCCAGAACGGCACGCGTCAAACGCGGCGTCGTGGGAGAGATCGTGGAAGTTTGTTCACTTGGGAGGTCGAAACGTCCGCCCCGTCCCTCTTTATAAGCAGGGGAAACAGGGGCACTTCCTCCGTCTTCGCCATTCGCCGTTGCAATCTCAGAAGCCTCCGCCGCCCCCCTCCGCTTCCAAAGTCGAAACAGAGCAGCGCTCCGCTCCCGTTGCCGCCGCCACCACCAGCGCCCTTGATCTCCCCCACCGCCTCCGCCATGCCTCCGAAGCCTGGGAAGGGGAAGGCCACGAGGGCCGCGACCGCGAAAGCTGTGAAGTCGACCGAAGCGCAGCGGCTTGAGGCGCTGCGGAAGGAGCGGGCCACCTTCCCTCCTGAGCTCTCCGCGGAGGAGCTGAGGGAGTGGTACTATCTCTTCTGGTCGACGGAGATGCGAGCACATCCGCGCACAAAGGTACTCTCCGCCGTCGCCTCACGAGCAGCTCCAGCTAATGGATATCCTTTCTTCGCCGTGTTCTTCTACTGCGGGCTCTGCCCGCCATTCTCTGACTTCTTCTGTGATATCATGAACACCTACGGACTCCACCTCCTTGATTTTACCCCCAACGCTGTTCTGACCATGGCAGTTTTCGCCCATCTATGCGAAAACTTTGTCGGAGTCCACCCCAACGTAGCTCTCTTCCGCCATTTCTTTATGCCTCGTGTCGAGAGAGGGGAACCTCTTGCCGGCGGGATTGCCTGGATCTCACGGGCCGGCAAGAAGGAGACCTATCTGGAGGGGGAACTCCACAGCAAGTGGGACGAGTGGAGAGCAGATTGGTGCTGGGTTGTAGAAGAGAGCCCGCAGCCGTTTACTGCCCTACGCCAAGCCTCAGCAGTGCGCGGCAATGACTGGAGCGCTCTGTCCGCGGATGACGACAAGCTGACGACCGCCACCACTCAGATCTTGCGTCTCAGGCTTGCCGGGTTGACTGTAGGAGCTGTCGGTGCAGATTTCCTCCGCTGGCGCATCGCCCCTCTGCAGGCGAGGGGGAGACCTGCCTGGGAATTTGGAGGCCCGGCGGATATAATGAGGTTGTGCCCAGGCCTTAACTTCAATTTCACCGTCCTAGAATTGGACGGGATGCTTAAGGAGATATTCAAGCATGACCCACAGCACCCCGAGTGGTTCAGGTTGCCGGCCGGTGTCGTTCCTCTGTGCAACAACTCCTCGCGCGACCGCATCTGCGCAATGATGCTGTTGTGTGACTCGCACGGGATCGCTCCAACTTGGCAAGAGCCCGCCGGCGACATCGTGCAGCAGTTCTTTGACAGCCTCATGGAGGTGGCGGTCAATGCTGACGAGAAGAAGCTCCTCACCCGCGACACCACTGAGCAAGAAATGGAGCGCATCGCCACCAGGGCGGAAGAGGCGGCGGCAGCCGCGGCCGCGGGTGAATTCGGGTTCACAGTGGAGGAAGCGGACGCGGTGTTGGCGATGAGCATTGTCGAATGGGAGCAGCCTGAAGAGGAAGAAGAGCTCGCCACGCCCGACGCTGAGTCGAACGAGCCCGCCGAGGGTATGGGCGGCCCGCCACTTCTGGGGAGCTCGCCGGGAGCAGGACCCGGAACAGAGCCCCCAGTGCAGCCAAGAAGGCGCCTCAATAGGACCGGGGATGCAGCAGGGCGGCAAGCTGGTCAACAGCCGCAGCGCCGCACGACGCGCTCCACCGCGGCAAGCACGGTCGCCACGGGGGCGCCTCCCATCGCAGAGGCAACTGGGGCGGGGTCGTCTCGGGCTGGGCCGCGGTCCCCGCCAAGCGGCCAAGGGATCCCACCTCTTCGCCTCGCCGCGCCGGGAGTGGGCCGAACTTCGACCTCTCCGCGCTCAGCTCCGATGAGGAAGATGAAGAAGAGTAAGATTCCCTTGCTTGTTCTTGTAGTTCTTGAACTTGCTGAACTTATCTTGCATCGGATCTAATCCAACCTGGGCTCTCCTTTTCAGGACTCTGGCCCAGAGGGCGGCGAAGAGGTCCAAGGCTCAAGTGGTGGTCATCGAGGACGAGCCTACTGCGACGACAGGAGGCGCGCCCGAGACTACCTTGCCGGACCCGGCCAACACTTCGCAGGGCAGCCCCCAGCGCAGCCCCCAGCGTAAGCATACGGGTTACTTTCTGCTTCTGGATGCGCGTGGTTGCTCTTTTCCTTTGTTGACATCCGATCTCTGTTTTGCTTGTGCAGGAGCAGAACAGCTTGACCAGGAGGGCGTAGTGATCTCCTCTGACTCATCGTCTGCTTCGACTACGCCGCCAAGGGAGGACTCCCCGGCAAGGGAGCGTCCTCCGGTAAGGGAGGAGCCTCCGGCAAGGGAGGAGTTTCTGGCAAGGGATAGTGCTAATGATCCGCCGGTGGTGGAGGCCACGACGGCAGATCCTAGTACAGGTAGCCCTCCTTGCCCGAGACTTTCCTTGTAGTCTTCTGCTAGATTTCTCTTCTCGAACACTTGTTTGATTTCTCCTTCTTATTTGGTCGTCAGACCCACCCTCCACGGATCCGATGGAGACCGAGGCGATCGGCGAAGAAGACGCACGCGGCAATACTGATGATGCCGCGGCCACCGAAGAAGGAGCCGGCGCTGACGTGCCCGCCGGCGAAGAGGCCGCCAAGGCTGCCACCGAGGAAGCTGGCAGGGGATCTGGCGATCGCACTGACGGCCCCGAGGCCGCAGGAGCGTCAAGCGCTGCACCGACCGCCAATCCCTCCGCCGCTGCCGCAGCTTCAGGCTTCGAGGAGCCCCAGCCCGGCGCCTATCTGAAGGCTGGCGAGGGTATCTTCATCAAGCTCCCTTGGGCGTCGAGCTCCAGGGCGCCGGTGGAAGGAGAAATTCTGGATGGAGAGGTGCTTGCCTCCGCCGGTTTGTCGATCGTCGACGCGCCGGGAAGCAGAAGTGAAGAGCCCGAGGAGGAGCGGCTGCTACAGAGGCTGCCGGCGCTGTACCGCGCCCACCAAGTCAAGCTGGAGTCCCGGGAAGCGCTTGCCGCGAGGGCGAGCGTGGACATAGAGAAACGTGCGGAGGAGCTCCGGGGTCTTCGCCAAGAAACTCTCCGGGCCTTGGCGGAGGAGCGGGAGCAACTTGTCGAGGAACGGAAGGCCTTCCTTCTTGAGAAGGCCGAAGCTGAAGAACAGCAGCGGCTCACCGGCGAGAAGCTGTACGCGCGAGAAGGCGAGCTGACTCAGCAGAAAGTGAACCTCGACAGCCACGAAGAGGAGCTTGCCGCGCGCGAACGGGCACTTGGCGGGACGCTCCAAGAGGCAAAGGATGCGGCTGCGACTGCAGAGGTCGCCAAGAAAGAATTGGAGGCAAAGATGGCGCAGCTAGAAACTGATCTGAAGGTTGGTGGCGAAGAGCTTGCCGCCCTCAAGCTAGAGCGCGAGAAGGACGCCCTTGCCCATGGTGAACTGCAGGGCCGGCTCGCCGAGAGGGGCAAGGAATTGAGCGCTGCCAAGGGTTCCAACGCCGATCTGACGCTGAAGCTGGCCACCTTGACGGAGACGTTGGACAGCGCCAGGAAACGGGAGGCAGACTTGAAGAAGGACATCGAGGCCAACGAGGCGCTGCTTGCGAGGGCCGCCGAAACCCAGAATCTTCTCAGAGATACTGTGGAACTCTGGACGGAGGGCCTCGTGGACATTGCTGCAGTCATCGAAGAGGAGCTGGTGCAATTGGGAGTGGAAGGCTTTGGGTACTCCTCCGACGAGAACCTCCAACCCAGCGCCAAGCTCACTTTGTTCTTCAAAGGCATGGCGGTGGCCCTCCAGCAACTCCGGGAACGGATCCCGAAGCAGTTGGCCGACGAGTCACGCTCGATTTGTGTCGGAGTTCTGGAGAAGGTGCTGGTGAAGGTGGCCTTCCGCAATCTGGGCCTCAACCTCACCAACGTCCTCAGGAAGCTGCCAGCGGACGCTGATCTTGATGCACTTAAGGCCCTTGTAGCACCCATCGTCGACGGGGTGAACGAGGTCAAAAGGGTTGACGGCGATCGCGTAGATTAGGCCGTTCGTTTGCTTCTCTTCTTGTCGCTGCCAGTCATGTCATGGGAACACTTTATTAGGGGTGCGACAAGTTATTCTTGTAATATAACTCTATCTTAGGTAAAACATTGCTGTGTTACTTCCTTTACTCGACTCTTGGCTTTGTATGGTCCTGCCCTATGCTTTTTAGGGAAACTTGTCGGTGTAGGCATTCTTGCCGTGAGCACCGAGTGCGGAACTTCAGCAGCCTGCTGGCGGGGCCGCTACCGACAAGCAACCTTGTCGCAACTAGTTGCAGTTGAGTGGACTCGAAACAAAGTAAGGGCACTAGCTGCTCACTTAAGTCGCTGAGCGGACTCGAAGCAAAGTAAGGGCGCTAGCAGCTCACTTAAGTTGCTGAGCGGACCCGAAACAGAATAAGGGCGCAGCTAGCTGTGAATCGGTTCCTCCGCACACAGGTTTTCCATACAAAGCACGGTCGTTCAAGGAAAATAACTCAAAAACTGGTTGCTCAAGCTTTAGCAACTTAGCTTTTCTGCCGTCTGCTTCCCGGCAAGAAGAAACTCTTTTTTTTGAACGGCCTGGTCCACACCATTATCTTCTCCTTCCCCCCCGGTAAACCTTGTGGGCGAGGGAACCTTCCTTCTTTTGAGAAAGTGACAGAGAAATAAAGCAATGATATGGAGCCTTGGGCTCGTTATCGCTTACCGGGGTCTGGTGCTGCACAAAGTGTCAGATAATACATGCAAAAAAGGATCATAGCATAAGGGAACTGACAAGATGTGCGGTGCACATGAACTTTACTAGTGCATGGGGTCTGCGCCCGGCTCTGTACAAAGGATTACATGCAACAGCGGCAAGACTTGTACAGAAAGGTGGTTGCCGGACAGGGTCCGACAACCGCGCCTTATGGGTAAAACTTACGAAGATGCTCGATGTTCCAGGAGTTGCTCACCGGAATGCCATCTTCGGTCTCAAGGCGGACAGCGCCGGGCCTAGTGACTCGTTTCACCCGATAAGGGCCTTCCCACTTCGGCGTCAACTTGTTGGAATTCTTGGCCGACTGAACGCGCCGAAGAATAAGGTCGCCTTCCTCGAGACTCCTGGCATTGACTCTGCAGCTATGGTAGCGGCGCAGAGCTTGCTGGTAGCGAGCGGCTCGCACAGCAGCCTGGAGACGGTCTTCCTCAAGGAGCAGCGCGTCATCTTGGCGCAGCTGCTCTTGCTCGAGCTCATCATAAGCGAGTACTCAAGGTGATCCGTATACGAGTTCCGTGGGGAGAACTGCCTCCGCTCCATAGACTAGAGCGAAGGGTGTCTGGCCAGTGGCTCGATTTGGCGTCGTTCTGATCGACCAAAGAACCACTGGTAGCTCCTCGATCCAGTTTCTTCCGCACTTGTGCAGTTTGTCGAAAGTTCTGGTCTTGAGGCCTCGCAGCACTTCAGCGTTTGCCCTCTCCGCTTGACCGTTGCTTCTTGGATAAGCAACAGAAGCGAAGCAGATCTTGGTGCCAAGATCATGGACGTACTGCATGAAGGTGCGGCCCGTAAATTGCGTGCCGTTGTCGGTGATGATCCTGTTCGGGATCCCGAAACAGCAAACAATCGACCTGAAGAACTTGACTGCTGACTGTGCTGTCACCTTCCTCACTGGTTCCACTTCGGGCCACTTTGTGAACTTGTCGATTGCAACGTACAAGAACTCAAAGCCCCCGATTGCTCGGGGGAAGGGGCCGAGGATGTTGAGCCCCCAGACCGAAAATGGCCAGGATAAAGGGATCGTCTGGAGAGCTTGAGCTGGCTGGTGTATCTGTTTGGAATGGAACTGGCACGCTTCACACTTGGTTACTTGTGCAGTTGCATCCTGGAGGGCTGTCGGCCAGAAGAAGCCTTGTCGGAATGCTTTGCCGACAAGTGCTCTTGCGCCAATGTGGTGATCACATATGCCTCCATGTATCTCTGCCAACAGCTGTTGCCCATCTTCCCGGCGAATGCACTTCAATTTCACGCCGTTGAGTCTTATTCTGTACAGTGTGCTGTCGACAAACTTGTACATACTTGACTGCCGGGCAACTTTTTCAGCTTCTTCTTGCTCTTCGGGAAGCTCTCCTGTCTGGAGGAAACGAACAATCGGCTGCGCCCATGCTGGAGCATGCGGCTCGACAAAAAGGACTAAAGGCATGCCTGTTGCTGCGGGAACATCCGCTTCTATGGCAAGAACCTGTGATTCTGCCGGAGCGTGATGTTGCCCGGCAAGCTTGCCGGAGCAAAACTTGTCAGGAGCGTTTGCTTCGACGGAACAAACCACAAGGTTTGCCGGAGCAGACTGCCCCTCAGCATCGTTGGCGTTGATCTTGGGGACTTTCTTGGCGGCGGCTTCGGGGTGCTCTGCCGGAAAGTAGTCACCTGAAACCAACTTCCTCTTTTTATTCTGCCCAGTTGATGGTGCCACGGAAGGTTGAGTCAGCTTGAGCACAAAGATCCCTGGTTCCACAGGCAACTTTAGTGCAGCGCATTTCGACAGGCCATCAGCAATGTCATTTTGAGCTCTTGGGATATGCTCCATTTGCAGGCCGTCAAAGCGCTCTTCTAGCTTCCTCACTTCATCAACATATGCTTCCATCAACGGGCTCTGGTAGTTCTTGTTCACTTGGCGGACGACAAGCTGTGAGTCACCCCTGATTATGAGCTTCTTGATCCCCAGGTCGGCTGCTATTCTAAGACCGGCAAGCAATCCTTCATACTCTGCAGTATTGTTGGTTGCTTGTTCTTTGGGAAAGTGCATTTGGACTATGTATTTGAGGTGCTCTCCGGTGGGTGCGATAAGGCACCATCAAAGTACATCAGCCACTCTTTGCTTGTCTCCTTGACGGGGATGCTCGTCTCTGGAATTTCTTCATCTGGAGTTGGCGTCCACTCTGCTATGAACTCTGCCAATGCCCTGCTTTGGATAGTTGCAGTGCTCTCAAACTTGAGGCCAAAGCTTGACAGTTCCAAGGCCCACTCGACAATCCTGCTTGCTGCATCTGGATTCTGCAGTATCCTTTTCAGCGGAAAGTGAGTGACGACTGTGATCTCGTGTGCCTGGAAATAATGGCGCAGCTTTCTCGAGGCCATGAGAAGGCCGAAAAGCAGTTTTTGCATGCCAGAGTATCTCGACCTAGCCCCCTGGAGAAGGGAGCTAACAAAGTAAACTGGGCGCTGCACCACCTTCTTCTGCACGTCCTTGCATATCTATGCAGATTCTTCTTCGTCGGGACCAGAGCTTGCCGGACCAGAGCTTGCCGGACCAGAACTTGTTGGAGAAGCCCCCTGCTTGTCGTTGGATTCACTTGCTGCGATTGCCGGCTCATCATCCGCCTCCCTCTCCGCTACTAACGCAGCACTAACCACTTGATTGGTTGCCGCTAGGTACAGCAGCAACTTCTCTTGTGGCTTAGGTGCGACAAGTATTGGAGTGGAGGACAGGTACCTCTTCAAGTCCTGCAGCGCAGCCTCCGCTTCCGAAGTCCATTTCATTGGACCTGCCTTTTTCAATATTTTGAAAAATGGCAGGGCGCGCTCAGCAGACTTAGAGATAAACCTGCTGAGAGCAGCCACGCAACCGGCAAGCCTTCGCACATCCTTGACGCGCTTCGGTGCTTCAATCTGCTCGATGGCCTTAATCTTGTCGGGGTTGGCTTCAATTCCCCGCTGAGATACAAAGAACCCGAGAAGCTTGCCGGAAGGGACTCCAAACACGCACTTCTCGGGGTTGAGCTTGAGGTTGATCTTGCGCAGATTTGCAAAAGTTTCTTCTAAATCTTGAATCAGGGTAGCCTTGTCCTTGCTCTTGACCACTATATCATCCATGTAGGCTTCCACATTTCTGTGTATCTGTGGCTCAAAGGCGATGTGGACTACTCTTGCAAATGTTGAACCAGCATTCTTCAACCCAAAGGGCATTCGTACAAAACAGTATGTGCCACAAGGGGTGATAAATGCGGTTTTCTCCTCATCCTCTTCTGCCATGAAGATTTGATGGTATCTTGAATACACATCAAGAAATAAAAGCAAATCACATCCAGCTGTGGAGTCAACAATCTGGTCAATGCGTGGCAAGGGAAATGGATCTTTGGGACAAGCTTTATTGACATCAGTGAAGTCTATACAAAGCCTCCATTTCCCGTTCGCCTTGCGCACGACTACAGGATTGGCCAGCCACGTGGGATGGAGCACTCCTCTAACAAGGCCTGTCGCTTCCAATTTCCTGATTTCTTCTGCAATGAACTCTTGGCGCTCCACCGCTTGCTTCCTGACTCTCTGCTTGACGGGCCGTGCATGAGGACAGACGGCAAGGTGGTGCTCGATTACTCTCCTGGGAACACCGGGGATATCAGACGGTTGCCATGCAAATAGGTCGACATTCACCCGCAGGAAAGCAACGAGCACGCTTTCCTATTTGGGGTCAAGCGTGGCACTGATGGTGAAGGTACCACCAGTGCCGTCCTCCTTGGCGGACACCTTCTTGGTCTCGGGTGGAGCTGCCATCGTCCTCTTGCACTTGCCGGTGGAGTTCGATGGTGCGTCCTCGACGGTAGCGCAGCACTCTGAGGAGGTGCGCTTGCCGGAGTGGGCATCAGAGCTCTTGCCGGACTTGGCCTTCTTCTTCTTCCCGAGAGCTTCAGTGGCAAGTGTATGGTGATCAGCTGCGGCTACTGCTTCCCGGTAGATCTTGTCGGCGCAGATAAGGGCATCCTTCTTGTCGCAGGGGACAGAGATGGCGCTTATCGGGCCTGGCATTTTGAGTACGTTGTAAGCATAGTGAGAGGCTGCCATAAACTTGGCGAGCGCTGGACGGCCCAGGATCCCATTGTAGGGAAATGGAAAATCGGCAACGTCAAACATGACCCTCTCAGTTCTGAAATTCAGCTCGCTGCCAAATGTGACCGGCAGCGTGATCTTCCCTTTCGGCTCGCTCCTTCCCGGGTTGATTCCTTGGAATGTGCCAGTCTCTTCGAGCTCGCTGTCAGGGATCTGAAGTTTGTGAAGGACCGCGGAGGAGATGAGATTCAAGCCGGCCCCGCCGTCAACTAGCATCTTTGTGACCTTGAGGTTGCGGATAGTTGGCGAGACCAACATCGGCAAGTATCCGACTGCGGTTACGCGATCAGGGTGATCCCCAACGTCGAAGATGATAGGCGTGCTGGACCATTTCAGGGGCTTGCGTGACTCTATGGATGGCTCTGCTGCATTCACTTCCCGCATCCACTATTTTAGCTGGCGGTGTGAAGTATGCAGAGAGGCGCCACCGTCAATGCACAGGACCTCTATGGCTTTCTGAAATTCATGCTCATCGGCCTCATCATCATCCACGTCTTCGTCATCGTCGTCGTCTTCATTCTTGTCGCGGCCGCGGGGAGGTCTGTCTCCTAGCCGCTGTTTAGCCTTGCCGTGGCGTCCTCCCCGGCCGGGGCGTTTCTTGCCGGATTCACCAGTTCTTTCCTGGGCCTTCTCTTTGTCGCGTCGCTCGTACTCAGCCTTCTGCTGCTCAGCAAGCTGTTCGACCTTTTTGCAGTTCTGGAGATCGTGACCCTTGGTGCAGTGAATCTTGCAATACTGCCTGTCGGAGCTGTCCTGCTTGTCAGCGGCCGCCACAGGATGGGCCTCATTGTCGGAGCCACCAGCCTTAGCTTCCTTGGCGCCACCTCCGCTGCCGGTCTGCTCAACAGCTAGCACTTCTTTACCCTTATTCCTTCTGTAGTTCCGCCGCCGGCCTTTCCTTGCCGGGGCTGCATCCTCACTGTCAGATCCTCCTGCTCCTGTACTCTCTCCGGGGAGCCTCCTCCCCTCTTCAGCGCGTGCACACTTGTCGGCCAGGGCGTAAAGCTCGCTGACGTCCCTGATCTTACACATCGCCATTTCCTCCCTCATCCTTCGATTTCGCACGTTCTGATGGAACGCGCTAATGATCGCGGGAGGGTGGACGTCTGGGATGTTGTGCTGCACACGGCTGAATCTTTGAATGTACTTGCGCAGTGGCTCTCCTTCCTTCTAGGCGAGCAGATGAAGATCGCTCTCTTGGCCATGTGGCTTGTGGCCGCCTGTAAAGGCGCCGACAAACTGATGGCACAGATCAGCCCAGGAAGATATGGAGTTGTCCGGCAAGTGCATGAGCCAGGATCTGACATTGGGCTTGAGCACCAGCGGGAAGTAGTTGGCAAGGATCTTGTCATCTCGTCCCCCGGCAGCTTGCACTGCAATGGTGTAGATGCTGAGGAACTCCGACGGATGCGTCTTGCCATCGTACTTCTCTGGCACGTCTGGCTTGAAATTCTTTGTGCTGGGCCACTGGACTTGCCGCAGCTCACGGGTGAACGCAGGACAACCTACCGCGTACGGCAGATCGCCTGGCTCCCCTGGCGCATGCGTGTCAACAGTAAGCCCAGCGCGCTTGTCGGATTGACGTCGCGCTTCTCTTCGGCGCTCGATGCGGGTTCGGGCGTCTTCTTTTTGCCGTTCATGGAGAACTTGGCGCTGGTTGCGACGAGCTCGTGGGTCCGACGACGCGGTGGAGCCGATGTTGGGGTGGACCCGGCGAGTCGGCGATTTTGGCCTTCGTAGTGGAGAGTGCATGGAAGTCGCACCTCCCTCAGTCTTGTTGCCATCGGCTCGCGTCTGGTCGTCCTGCCGCGGCAGCGAGGTGCTTGGTCGCCGCGTAGTGTCGCCGTTGGCGAAACCGATGAGGCTCTGGATAGTGGCCCTCCATTCGTCGGTCTTGTCCGCCGTTGGAGGATAGTCCAGGAGCAGCTGGGCCCGCGCCAAGGCTTCTGCTGGGGTGGTGGGCGGCAGAGGTGAACGGTGCGAGGAGAGGGGCGTGCTCGGACTCCTAACCAAGTTAGAAGGAGCAGCGTCCCGTGCCGGCGACCGTACCTCGCTGGGGCCAGCATGCTGGCGTGCAGGCTGGTCTTGAACGCCGCGCGAACCACCAGCTTGATCTTGGGTCAGCGGACGTATGGCGTTGCGAACGCTATGATGCTGCTGGTCCCGCGCCTCCTGAGAGGGACGCGGAGCGCGCATGGACACCGAGGTCTGTGCTGCCTTGTCCTTGGACTTAGCAGCGCTGTGAGCACCTTCGTCGACGCCTATTCCTCCGTCGGCGTCCACCCCACCATCCGTTTGCTCCGGAGGCGGTGGAAGCGGCGCGGACGGAACAGCTGCCTCCGAGTTCTTCTTCTTCGGTGGCATGTCGATGAAGACGATGAAGATCTAGATTGCGTGCGCACCGGATCGGGTTCGCACAATCTCGACGCCCCCTACCTGGCGCGCCAGAGATGCCGGGCGGCGATGCTGATTCCCGCCAGCACCTATGGGGACAGGGCCTCTTTTCGGTTCGGTGGGGGGTGGAGAGCGCACAAAGAGCGGATCGAGGCAGTGCACGCGGGGGGGGGGGATTTTTACCCAGCTTCGGGCCGCACGGATGCGTAAAACCCTACTACTGCTTGTTTGGTGTATATTGGATTCTTGCTCAGGAGCGATGGGCGCTGCCAGACTGAGCGTAAGAGTGTCTCTGGGGTTCAACGAGCCGAGCTAGCCGAGTCCCTGAACTCCCCGACCAGCGGAACCCTTTCTACGTTACGCTTGGGCCTCCTTTTATACTCAAGGGGTCACCGACAGGGGGCAACGTAGACAAGAAGGGTAAAAATGGAAAAGGATGGGTAGGTGCAGCTACCTCTACTATGGATACAGTGTGCCCTACCTAACTCTGACGGCAGGGGACAAGGGCATTAAATGCCTGTCTGAGTCTCCTAAACAGTGCAAAGGTGACCGTTAGGAGTGCCACCGTTTGCCACGATGGGCTTCTCTTCATCTCCGCTTGCCACCACGTACCCCTAGCTGCACGGCCTCCCGCCACGTGCGCTCTGGGAGAGTCCCAGAGCGACACGTTAGCAGGTGGGCTGGAGCGCGGGCACGCAGTGGGGGTTTCCCGCGGCAAGCTCCTTGCCGCGGCCATCGTCTTGTCGCGTCCGGAAGCTTGTCGCTCGCCGGATCTTGCCGGGACGCAGGGCGCATCGCAGCAAGCTTTCTTGGTATGTCTTGAGTGGCCTTCCCGGCAAGCTCCTCTTGCCGGGGTCTCGTCTCTTCCCGGCAAGCTCCTCTTGCCGGGGCCTTGGTTGGCCTTCCCGGCAAGCTCCTCTTGCCGGGGCCTCGGTAGTCCTTCCCGGCAAGCTCCTCTTGCCGGGGCCTCGACTTGAATACTTTGTTCTTGAATGGCCTTCAAGGGAACCATGGAGGGTCCTGGCGGTCACCCGGCAGGCCTTGCCGCGGGGCGCTGCAACTGCCCATGCACGAGTTCGGGGTAATAGGGTACCCCTACTCTAGTACACCGACACAGCGGTTGCAGGGGCCGTAGAAGCGGGCTCGGGGAAGCTCGGACGGCGGCAAATCAATGGTGGAAATCCGCGGTGGCCGGCGAGGAGGACGAAGACGATGGCGTCGTTTCAGGCGTCCCGTGGGCGCGTGCTTCGTCTTGGTGCTTCACGGCGTCGAGGAAGACCCGTTGGACAGGGCAGAGGGGCAAGGGGAGCATGGTGGCTGCGGTGGTGCTCGGCGGCACGCTGCGCTCCGCTCGGGTGCGAGGTGGAGGGGGACCAGAGAAGGGGTGGAAGCACGGGGGGAGAGTGAGAGAGGTTCGGGGGAGTGCGTGGCATCGTCAGGTGCCTCCAGCGGCGAGCGGGGAAGCAGGAGGTGGCCGGCGTGTGCTCGCGCGCGGCGAGCGCGTGCCCCTGTCCTCCTGGCGCGAGGAAGGGGACGACTGGCAGTGCCAGTCGGCTGGGCTGGCCTACTGGGCCGCTGGGCCAGGTTGGCTACACAGTGCTAGGCCGCAGGTAAGCATAGGTAGGCTTTTCCTTTTTGTTTTCTTTTCTATTTTTCTGACATTTGTTCGGTTTAAATAAAATACTAAACCATTTTAATTAATTATGTCAAATTTTGGAGGGACCTAAGGAACTAATCCAAAGCCCCTCACCAAAATTCAGAATTATTGGACAATATTTTGTATATATAAAAATATTTATCCAACGCAAATAATTACTGGATTAACTCCAAATGTCCAAAATAAATATTTATGAGCTCCTAAAAATATTGGTCTGGTTTTTTACCTCTGACCAATATTTTCAGAGAGTAACATGAACATTTTCAGGGACCTTTTTGGAGAAATTTTTATCTGGATTATTTCCAGAAATGATTCTGAGTGTTTCACAAATCCCCATTTCAAATTTAAATGGAATTTAAACATGATGCAAACATGAAGGGCTAGCCTAGGTCATACCAGAACTAGGGATGTGACATTGCCCTACACATGGTTTGAATCTTTGGATGATTATACAAAACATTTATGCCGGATTGAACTTTGCTTCTAGAAATATTTTAGATTCAGCCGCGGGAGGCACTTTTATAGAATCACTTTAGGAGAAGCTACCAAACTCCTAAATAATATTATGGTTAATTATTCTCAATGGCACACTAAAAGATCTACTAGTAAAAAGGTGCATGCAATTGAAGAGATTAATGTTTTGAGTGGAAAGATGGATGAACTTATGAAATTGTTTGCTAATAAGAGTGCTCCTACTCATTCTAATGGCCTTTGTCTACTTTGATTGAGAATAATAATGAATCTATGGATGTGAAATTTGTTGGTAAGAACAATTTTGGTAATAACGAGTATAGGGGTAATTTTAATTCTAGGCCGTTTACTAGTAATTCCTCTAATAATTATGGTAATTCCTACAATAATTCTTATGGAAATTACAATAAGATTCCCTCTGATTTTGAATCTAATATTAAAGAATTTATTAGTTCGCAAAAGAGTTTTAATGCTTTGATTGAAGAAAAGTTGCTTAAGATTGATGAGTTGGCTAGGAACATGGATAGAATTTCTCTTGATGTTGATTCTTTGAAACTTAGATCTATTCCAGCTAAGTATGATATCAATGAGTCTCTCAAAGCAATGAGAATTTCCATTGATGAGTGCAAAGAAAGAACTGCTAGGATGCATGCTAAAAAAGATTGCTTTGTGAAAGCGTGTTCTTCTAGTTTCATGATAATAAGGATGAAGATCTAAAAGTGATTGATGTGTCCCCTATTAAAACTTTGTTTTGCAATATGAATCTTGATAATGATGGGACTGGAGATGAGTCAACTTTAGTGAGAAGGCGTCCCAAAAATTCGGAGTCTTTATATCTTGATGCAAAAATTGTTAAAAGTGGGATTGCAGAGGTCAAAACTTTAAATAGCAATGAACCCACTATCTTGAATTTCAAGGAATTTAATTATGATAATTGCTGTTTGATAGATTGTATTTCCTTGTTGCAATCCGTGCTAAATTCTCCTCATGCTTATAGTCAAAATAAAGCTTTTACTAAACATATTGTTGATGCTTTGATGCAATCTTATGAAGAAAAACTTGAGTTGGAAGTTTCTATCCCTAGAAAACTTTATGATGAGTGGGAACCTACTATTAAAATAAAAATTAAAGATCATGAGTGCTATGCTTTGTGTGATTTGGGTGCTAGTGTTTCCACGATTCCAAAAACTTTGTGTGATTTGCTAGGTTTCCGTGAAATTGATGATTGTTCTCTAAACTTGCACCTTGCGGGTTCCACTACTAAGAAACCTACGGGAAAGATTAATGATGTTCTTATTGTTGCAAATAGGAATTATGTGCTCGTAGATTTCATTATTCTTGATATAGATTGCAATCCTTCATGTCCTATTAGGGATCATTGTATAATCAGGTACTCACAGAGAAGAACAACATGCTGTCTCGTGAGCTAGAAAAGTGCCGGACTCAGCTAGCTATTGTTACCGCTGAACTGGAGAAGTCCAAGGAGGCACTGCCTGGTAATGTTCCCTTCCATCCAGAAAAAGTATAATAATGTACTAGTAATGTGAATACTATTGCGCTTCCGATGACAGGATCAGCAGATCAACTAAAAGAGGAACTGAAAGTCACGCAGGCGGGTAAACAAGAGGCCGAAAGGCGACATGCCGCAGGCGAACGTGTGCTGACACGAGTTAGGGATGATAAGAACAAGCTACAGGATTCCAACACCCTGCTGGGCTAAAATCTAAAAGATGTACGAGCCCAGCTAGTTGACGCCGAAAAGGAAAATAGGAGGCTACGAGGCGGCATATTCCGTATGCTTTTGAACTTGCCTCCGTGTAATTCAGCGAGAAAATGAGCTGAAAGATTTATGTCTGCAGGTATGCTGACTGGTCGTCCCAATGAGGAAATATCCGAATCTCATGGCGATCTGCTGCAAGAGCTGCCCCAAGTACATGAGCGAGCTCAGCAAGCAATGATGAGTGTTGCCAAGGCTTTGTCGCCATCCTCCTCCCCTCTAGGAAGTATGGAGGAGCTTGTGAAGCTATTCCAGGGAGCTTGGCGACGCTTCCGATTATGGAAGATATCGGCCTGCCGAGAAGGTGCGCGAGAGGCCTGGGCCATGGCAAAAACACAGTGCACCAAGCTTGATCCGAATCATATGGCACGGGTCGGACCTCGGCGGTCAGATGGACAAGAAATTCCAGTTAGTTTGGTATATGACCAAGTAAAGATAGCTGCCAAGTTTTCCCAACAGGATTGTAAGGTAGACAGCCTATTGGACGGCATAGAGGAAGGAGTTTTTGAGTCAAAGTGACTATGTACTTCGATTGACAAATTTGTCCCTAGCCGGATTTGTAAAACGATTGTCATGGCAGACCTTTTCGCTTCGACCTCCGGGCCCGAAGGTGCAGAGTTTTTCCAAATATCGAAGCGGCAATATAGGACGGGGTATGCGCGGAAACCAGGCGTAGGGGTCACAGTTGCTTGAACAGACAAGTTGTATCTGGCTAGCTATGTTATATTACTTGTTGATTGTAAGAAACATCTTCCAGGGAGAATAGTTCCGTTAAGGGATCCTTTCCCTAGGTGGACATGCATTAGCATGCATGCCTGAACTGTGATTGAAGAATCGCAGTATACGTAACATTTGGGGGTTCATAGTGTAATTAGGGTATAACGCCTTTAGTCCGCCGACCGAGTATTCCCTTAAGAATGGTAGCTTTCAGCTTCACCCAATCTGAGGTAGAATTCTGGATGACCCGGCTGTAACAATCACAGAGGTGCTCCCTTTATGCCCTAGCTGAACAAACGGGAACGTAGGGCATATGCACAAGAGCCAGGCAACCCAGCTTGGCAAAAACTTAAGTCATAACAGTGCATATAATGGTGAAGAAAAGGTACATATGAGGAAAGGACACATATGTGGTGAGCTTGGTACTCAGAAAATAATAATAAGCTTCTATAAAAGAAGCCCCCAGGTATTATGAGCATGTACATTTAAGGATGTGTACGTCATAGGTGTGCGGTTTAGCCGCACAAGAGCTATAGAGCCAGAAAAAATAAAATTTAAAGAGAGAGAAGATGGAAACAAAGAGAGAAGAAGACGAACAAAGAGTACAGCTTTAGGCGTAGAGTCTTCAGAGTCTGGCAGCATTCCACAGGTTTGGCTCTAAGCGATTGTCCGATGCATCACGCAAGCGGTACACTCCTCCAGTGAGAACTTCATCGATGATGAAGGGACCCTCCCACTTCGGCTTGAGTTTGTCCTCTTTTTTTGGCAAGCGCAAGACGAGCTCACCAACATTATAAGTCTTGGCCCGCACTTCTCTGCTTTGGTATCTGTGAGCCTGTTGTTGATAGAATGCAAAACGGGCTTTTGCAACGTCGCACTCCTCCTCTAGGGCATCTAGACTATACTATCGATCAAGCTCAGCCTCTCTCTCTCTTCATACATGCGCACTCGAGCTGAGTCATGAACGATGTTGCATGGAAAAACGTCCTCTGCGCCGTACACCATGAAGAATGGTGTGTATCCGGTAGTGCGATTGGGCGTGGCCCGCAGCCCCCAGAGTACGGATCGAGCTCCTCAACCCAGTGCTTGTCTATTTCTTTCAAAGACCGCACTAGTCTAGGCTTAATGCCACTCATGATAAGACCATTACCTCATTTGACTTAACCGTTTGTTTGCGGGTGATAGAGAGAGGCATAATTGAGCTTAATGCCCAGGTCAGCACACTAGGTTTTCACTTCATCGGCTGTGAAATTGGAGCCATTGTCGGTGATGATGCTGTGTGGGACACCATAACGGTGCACGACACCGGATATAGAGTCTATCACTGGTTCGACTTCAGCCGTTTTAACTGGTTTGGCCTCTATCCACTTGGTGAATTTATCTACCATGAACAGTAGATATTTTTTCTTATGGCTTCGTCCTTTAAGGGGTCCAACCATATCAAGACCCCAGACCGTGAAAGGCCAAGTGACGGGGATTGTTTGTAGGGCGGTAGGCGGCATATGGCTTTGATTGGCGAACAACTGGCATCCGACACAACGTTGGACAAGGTCCTGTGCATCTGCTCGGGCAGTCAGCCAAAAGAAACCTGTTCGGAAGGCTTTACTTACAAGGGCCCAAGCCGCGGCATGGTTACCGTCGAGACCAGCATGGATTTTGGCCAGGAGTTGTCATCCTTCTTCTTCGGAGAAACATCTTTGAAGGACTCCGGTAGCGCTTTTCTTGTAGAGCTCTCCGTCATGGACCTTGTAGGCTTTCGAGCGCCGAACAATGCAGCGAGCCTCATTCTGATCCTCAGGGAGCTCTCGCCTATTAAGGTAGGCCAAGGATGGTTCGGTCCATGGGGCAATTACTGCCATTATTAGATGAGTCGATGGTGTTATTTCGGTGGCTGAACCCCCGATGATATCGGTATTGTGTTCGGAATCTGGGGGTATAATCAGATCCGGACTGGTGTTGCTGCTCTCACCCTGCCACACCACGGATGGCTTGAAAAGCCTTTCCAGAAAGATGTTAGGCGAGATGGGGTCATGCTTGGCGCCTATGCGAGCAATAACATCCGCCGCTTGATTACTTTCCCGAGCCACATGATGAAACTCGAGTCTCTCGAACCGAGCTGATATTTTAAGTATGGCATTACGATAGGCCGCCATCTTCGGATCTTTGGCGTCGAAGTCTCCATTTATTTGGGATATTGCAAGATTTGAATCCCTACGCACCTCCAAGCATTGTATGTCCATGGAGGCAGCCATCCGAAGACCGTGCAATAAGGCCTCGTATTCGGCTGCATTGTTGGAGTCTGTGTATAATATATGGAGTACGTACTGGACTGTGTCTCCGGTGGGGGACGTTAAGACGACGCCCGCTCCAAAGCCGACTAACATTTTAGAGCCATCTAAATGCATGACCCAGTTGGAATTTGTGCAGTACTCTTTAGGGAGTTCGGCCTCTGTCCATTCAGCGACGAAGTCGGCCAATACTTGGGATTTAATGGCTTGGCGTGGTTTGTATGTTATATCAAATGGCAGGAGCTCAATGGCCCACTTGGCAATCCAGCCCGCAGCATCGTGGTTGTTTATTATGTCATTAAGTGGTACTTCGGAAGCCACCATGCTTGAGCACTCTTGGAATTAGTGTCGCAGCTTCCGGGATGCCATGAAGACCGCATATGCTATCTTTTGGTAATGAGGGTACCAGGATTTGCATTGTGTGAGGACAGTGGATACATAGTATACCAGTTTCTAAAGTGGGAATTTGTGTCCGGCCTCCTCTCGCTCAACGACGAGCACCACACACACCACTGGTGTGTTGCAGAGATGTATAATAACATCGGTTCGCCGACGTTCGGCGCGGCTAGGATTGGGTTGCTCTCTAAAAGAGCCTTCATTTCTTCTAGTCCGACCGTTGCCGCATACGTCCACTCGAAGTGGTCGGTGCGTCCGAGAAGGCGATAAAGTGGCAATGCTTTTTCTCCTAGTCTGGAGATAAAGCTACTTAAAGCTACCACGCATCCGGCTAGTTTTTGGACCTGTTTAAGGTCTGTTGGTGTAGCTAATTGTGACAAAGCTCAGATTTTGGCTAGATTTGCCTTAATTCCTCTATTGGAAACGATGAAGTCTGGCAGTTTTCCAGCGGGAACGCTGAAAACACACATTTCTGGATTGAGCTTGATGTCATATGTGCGGATGTTGTCGGATGTGAGACGCAGGTCGTCTATTAATGAGTCAACGTGCCTAGTCTTGATGACGATGTCATCCACATATGCCTCAACTATATTGCCGATTTGTTTCTCCAGGCATGTTTGAATCATGCGTTGGTAGGTGGCACTGGCGTTTTTAAGCCCGAAGGGCATAGTGTTGAAGCAAAAAGGCTCGTATGGGGTAATGCATGTTGTTGCGGCTTGATCGGACTCCTTCATTTTGATTTGATGGTATCCGGAGTATGCGTCGAGGAAATACAGTGAGTCGTGTCCTACAGTGGCGTTAAAAATCTGATCGATGCGGGGGGGGATGGGATCCTTAGGGCAGGCCTTGTTGAGGTCTTTGAAATCGACGCACATGCGCCAGGATTTATCCTTCTTTGGCACCATCACCAGGTTTGCTAGCGAGTCTGGGTGTTTTATTTCTCTGATGAATCCGGCCTCGATAAATTTGGCTAGCTCCTCCCCCGTAGCTTGTCATTTGGGTTCAGAAAAGCGCCGCAGTGCTTGCTTGACTAGCTTATATCCCTTCAATATATTGAGGCCGTGTTCGGCCAACCTGCGTGGGATTCCTGGCATATCAGAAGGGTGCCAGGCGAATATGTCCCAGTTTTCGCGCAGGAATGCTCATAGTGCCGCGACAACCGTTGGGTCCAGCTGTGCCCCGATGGAAGTTGTCTTCTTGGGGTCCGTCGGGTGGACTTGAAATTTGACTATTTCATCTAGTGGTTTGAAGGAGGTGGATTTGGGCCTCTTATCAAGGATTACGTTGTCCCTATCCACCATGGAGCGTAGTGCGGTTAACTCTTCGGCCGCAAGGGCCTGGGACAGTGCCTCGAGGGCCAGGGACGCGGTTTTGTTTTCGACGCGAAGGGCTATGTCCGGATCACTGGTGAGAGTGATAATACCGTTGGGCCCGGGTATCTTGAGCTTCATATACCCGTAATGAGGTATAGCTTGAAAGCATGTGAATGCATCTCGCCCCAACAGGGCGTGATATCCACTGTTGAAAGGGGCCACTTGGAAGGTTATCTCTTTGGACCGATAGTTCTCCGGTGTGCCGAATACTACGTCGAGTGTAATTTTCCCCGCGCATCGCGCCTCCCGGCTGGGAATGATTCCTCGGAAGGTTATATTACTTTGCTCGATGCGGCTCCTGTCTATTTCCATTTTATTGAGTGTGTCCTCGTAGATGAGGTTTAGTCCGCTCCCGCCGTCCATGAGCACTTTAGGGAGCCGAAAGCCATCCACAATCGGATTGAGGACCAAGGCAGCTGGTGCTCGGACTGACCGGAATTTTGGTTCATCACTGTCGTTGAACGTTATGGTTGTGTCGTTCCAGGGGTTTATAGTTGCGACTTGGAAGACTTCGGCGAGGTCGTTGAGTGCCCTCTTGCGCCGATTGTTTGAAGCGAAAGTCTCGAAGACCGTTAATACTCTGAGGTCATCGTCCTCCGGGGGTGTTGCTCTGGGGTGTTTTTGGTGAGGATATCCTCACCGCTCTTGGCCACTTGCCGGAGTATCGAACATGCTCTAAGGTTCTGGGTTGGTACGGTATCCAGTGTCGTGTGTATTTTGCATGGCTTATCGAGCCATCCCTCCAGAATGCTTCTGTGCCCCGCAATGGGTTTAGTTTTCTTCACTATGGGGTCGGGTGCCCCATGAGGGTCGCCAGAGGGGTTGAGTAGAGACCGGTGGTTCCCAGCGAGCTGTCTGAGTTTTCCAAGCGCTTTCTGTTGCGCAATACTTCTGTACTATGGTTGCCAAATTAGCACGGTGTAATACGCGTCGGCGGTTGATGGCATTGAGGATTCCTTCATCCGTGCAATTATTGCGGAATACTGAAATCATGTCCTCGTCGCGGCAATCTTTAATCTTGTCTTTGACAAGGAGGAATCTGGCCCAAAAGTGATGGACTGTTTCCTGAGACTGTTGTCGTACATACATGAGGTCGCATATATCCGGAGGGCCAGAATTGCCTAGCGAATGTTTCTTGTGGTGGGTGGGTGGATTTAAATCCGATCTCTGACCCAATTTGGAGTCTGGAGTTTGGAAAACTTCCGAGCTTATTGGTTCGGGCTCCGGGATGTCAAATGATTTTCCAGGCTCGATGCCCGATTCTAGGTTCGGAGGCAGTCAGGTATCCGGCTCTTCGGGCTCGGAAATCCGAACGTAGCTCGACCTCAATACAGGGGGAAATTTGTTGTTTTTCTCCTCCATGACCGCTACCTGATGGGTGATCGGCGGAGATTTGATTTCTCTCTGATCGGGTTTAAGCCCAATCTGATCATAGTCTGTAGCGGCCCCCATGGCGGCGATGTGATCCGGGAGTTCGTTTAAAGATGATAACTCCGCCGGATCGATCTGTTTGGAGTATTCGGAGTCAACACGGAGACGATTTTCGATGACCTGAGAAGTCATCATCGGCTTGACGGCCGAACGGGCGGTCATGGTAAAGCCGCCCAGCCGGAGGTTTTGGCCTGAGGCCATGGCTCCTCCGGAGGTGATACTGTCCTTGATGACAAGGCGCACCATCAATCATGTCCTCGACGTCACAGCGGAACTCTCAATGAAAGCACCAATGTCGGTGTCAAAACCAGCGGATCTCAGGTAGGGGGTCCCGAACTATGCGCCTAGGGTCGATGGTAACAGGAAACAGGGGACACGATGTTTACCCAGGTTCAGGCCCTCTTGATGGAGGTAATACCCTACTTCCTGCTTGATTGATCTTGATGAATATGAGGATTACAAGAGTTTCTCTACCATGAGATTGTAATGGCTAAACCCTAGATGTCTAGCCTGTACGATTGTGATTGCCTCTGCGGACTAAACCCTCCGGTTTATATAGACACGGGAGGGGCCTAGGGTCATACAGAGTTGGTTTACAGAGGAAGAAATCTTCATATCTGAACGCCAAGCTTGCCTTCCACACAGAGGAGAGTCCCATCCAGACACGGGAGGAAGTCTTCGTCTTGTATCTTCACGGCCCATCAGTCCGGCCCACGTCCCATTGGCCGGACGCCCGAGGACCCCTTAGTCTAGGACTCCCTCGCCCATCAATAGATATCAATATGAGTGAGTAGGGATTGCCATGCAACGGATGCACTAGAGCTATAAGTGTATGAAAGCTCAAAAAGAAACTAAGTGGGTGTGCATCCAACTCGCTTGCTCACGAAGACCTAGGGCATTTTGAGGAAGCCCATCATTGGAATATACAAGCCAAGCTTTATAATGAAAAATTTCCACTAGTATATGGAAGTGACAAAATTGGAGACTCTCTATCATGAAGATCATGGTGCTATTTTGAAGCACAAGTGTGGAAAAGGATAGTAGCATTGCCCCTTCTCTCTTTTTCTCTCATTTTTTATTTAGGCCTTTTCCCCTTTTTATGGCCTCTTTTTTCTCTTTTTTTATTTTTTGTCTAGAGTCTCATCCCGACTTGTGGGGGAATCATAGTCTCCATCATCCTTTCCTCACTGTGACAATGCTCTAATAATGAAGATCATCACACTTTTATTTACTTACGACTCCAAAATTACAACTCGATACTTAGAACAAAATATGACTCTATGTGAATGCCTCTGCCGGTGTACCGGGATGTGCAATGATTCAAGAGTCACATGTATAAAAAATTATGAACGGTGGCTTTGCCACAAATTTGATGTGAACTACATGATCATGCAAAGCAATATGACAATGATAGAATGTGTCATAATAAACGGAATGGTGGAAAGTTGCATGGCAATATATCTCGGAATAGCTATCGAAATGCCATAATAGGTAGGTAGGGTGGCTGATTTGAGGAAGGTAAATGGTGGGTTTATGGTACCGGCGAAAGTTGCGCGGTACTAGAGAGGCTAGCAACGGTGGAAGGGTGAGAGTGCGTATAATCCATGGACTCAACATTAGTCATAAAGAACTCACATACTTATTGCAAAAATCTATTAGTTATTGAAATGAAGTATAATGTGCATGCTCCTAGGGGGATAGATTGGTAGGAAAAGTCCATCACTCGTCCCCGACCGCCACTCATAAGGAAGACAATCAATAAATAAATCATGCTCTGACTTCATCACATAACGGTTCAACATACGTGCATGCTACGGGAATCACAAACTTTAACACAAGTATCTCTCAAATTCACAACTACTCAACTAGCATGACTCTAATATCACCATCTTCATATCTCAAAACAATCATAAGGAATCAAACTTCTCATAGTATTCAATGCACTTTATATGAAAGTTTTTATTATACCCATCTTGGATGCCCATCATATTAGTACTAATTTTATAGCCAAAGAAAATTGCCATGCTGTTCTAACAGACTCTCAGAAATAATATAAGTGAAGCATGAGAGATCAATAATTTCTATAAAATAAAACCACCACCGTGCTCTAAAAAGATATATGTGAAGCACTAGAGCAAAATTATCTAGCTCAAAAGATATAAGTGAAGCACATAGATTATTCTAATAAATTCCGATTCATCCGTGCCTCTCCCAAAAGGTGTGTACAGCAAGGATGATTGTGGTAAATTAAAAGCAAAGACTCATATCATACAAGACGCTCCAAGCAAAACACATATCAGGTGGTGAATAAAAATATAGACTCAAGTAAAGTTACTGATAGATGAAGACGAAAGAAGGGATGCCTTCCGGGCATCCCCAAGCTTAGGCTTTTGGTTTTCCTTGAATTTTACCTTTGTGTGCCATGGGCATCCCCAAGCTTTGTCTCTTGCCACTCCTTATTCCAAAATCCATCAAATCTCTACCCAAAAACTTGAAAACTTCACAACACAAAACTCAACAGAAAATCTCGTGAGCTCTATTAGTATAAGAAAATAAACCACCACTTTAAGGTATTGTAATGACCTCATTCTTTATTTATATTGGTGTTAAACCTACTGTATTCCAACTTCTATATGGTTCATTGAAGGAAATATGCCCTAGAGGCAATAATAAAGTTATTATTTATTTCCTTATATCATGATAAATGTTTATTATTCATGTTAGAATTGTATTAACCGGAAACATAATACATGTGTGAATACATAGACAAACAGAGTGTCACTAGTATGCCTCTACTTGACTAGCTCGTTGATCAATGATGGTTATGTTTCCTAACCATAGACATGAGTTGTCATTCGATTAACGGGATCACATCATTAGGAGAATGATGTGATTGACTTGACCCATTCCGTTAGCTTAGCACTTGATCCTTTAGTTTGTTGTTGTTGCTTTCTTCATGACTTATACATGTTCCTATGACTATGAGATTATGAAACTCCCGTTTACCGGAGGAACACTTTGTATGCCACCAAACATCACAACATAACTGGGTGATTATAAAGGAGCTCTACAGGTGTCTCCGAAGGTACTTGTTGGGTTGGCGTATTTCGAGATTAGGATTTGTCACTCCGATTGTCGGAGAGGTATCTCCGGGCCCACTCGGTAATGCACATCACTATAAGCCTTGCAAGCATTACAACTAATGAGTTAGTCGCGGGATGATGTGTTACGAAACGAGTAAAGAGACTTGCCAGTAAGGAGATTGAATTGGTATTGAGATACTGACGATCGAATCTCGGGCAAGTAACATACCGATGACAAAGGGAACAACGTATGTTGTTATGCGGTTTGACCGATAAAGATCGTCGTAGAATATGTAGGAACCAATATGAGCATCCAGGTTCCGCTATTGGTTATTGACCGGAGACATGTCTCGGTCATGTCTACATAGTTCTTGAACCCGTAGGGTCCGCACGCTTAAATTTTCGGTGACGATTTGTATTATGAGTTATGTGATTTGATGTACCGAAGGTAGTTCGGAGTCCCGGATGAGATCGGGGACATGACGAGGAGTCTCGAAATGGTCGAGATGTAAAGATCGATATATTGGACGACTATATTAGAACATCGGAAAGGTTCCGAGTGATTCTTGTATTTTCGGAGTACCGGGGAGTTACGGGAATACGGGTAAGTAGTATTGGGCCTTAATGGGCCTTAGTGGGAAGGAGAGGCAGCAGCCAGGAGGTGGTGTGCGCCCCTCCCAAGCCCAGTCCGAATTGGACAAGGGGTTTGGGGCGTGGCCCCCCTCTCCCTTCCTTCTCCACTCCCCTCCTTTCCCCCCTTCTCCTAGTTGGACTAGGAAAGGAGGAAACCTACTCCTACTAGGAGTAGGAATCCTACTCCCTTGGCGCGCCCCTCCTAGGGTCGGCCTCCTCCTCCCTTTTTCCTTTATATACGGGGGCAGGGGGCACCCCAAGACACACAAGTTGATCTATTGATCTCTCCCAGCCGTGTGCGGTGCCCCCCTCCACCATATTCCACCTCGGTCATATCGTAGCGGTGCTTAGGCGAAGCCCTCCATCGGTAGCAACATCATCACCGTCATCACGCCGTCGTGTTGACGGAACTCTCCCGTGAAGCTCTGCTGGATTAGAGTTCGCGAGACGTCATCGAGCTGAACGTGTGCTGAACTCGGAGGTGCCGTGCGTTCGGTACTTCGATCGGTTGGATCGTGAAGAAGCACGACTACATCAACCGCGTTGTGCTAACGCTTCTGCTTTTGTTCTACAAGGGTACGTGGACACACTCTCCCCCTTCGCTGCTATGCATCACCATGATCTTGTGTGTGCGTAGGAAATTTTTGAAATTACTACGTTCCCCAACAGTGGCATCCGAGCCTGGTTTTATGCGTTGATGTAATATGCACGAGTAGAACACAAGTGAGTTGTGGGCGATATAAGTCATACTGCTTACCAGCATGTCACACTTTGGTTCGGTGGTATTGTTGGATGAAGCGGCCCGGACCGACATTACGCGTACACTTACGCGAGACTGGTTTTACCGCCGTGCTATGCACACAGGTGACTAGCGGGTATCAGTTTCTCCAACTTTAGTTGAACCGAGTGTGGCTACGCCCGGTCCTTGAGAAGGTTAAAACAGCACTAACTTGACAAACTATCGTTGTGGTTTTGATGCGTAGGTAAGAATGGTTCTTGCTCAGCCCGTAGCAGCCACGTAAAACTTGCAACAACAAAGTAGAGGATGTCTAACTTGTTTTTGCAGGGCATGTTGTGATGTGATATGGTCAAGACGTGATGAGATATAAGTTGTTGTATAAGATGATCATGTTTTGTTGAAGTTATCGGCAACTGGCAGAAGCCTTATGGTTGTCTCTTTATTGCACAAGATGCAAGCACCAAATAATTGCTTTACTTTATTGCTATGCGATAGCAATAGTTGCAAGAGCAATAGTTGGCGAGACGACCATGTGACGACACATTGATATAGATCAAGATGATGAAGATCATGGTGTCATGCCGGTGACGATGGAAATCATGAGGATGCTTTGGAGATGGAGATCAAAGGCACAAGATGATGATGGCCATATCATGTCACATATTTTGATTGCATGTGATGTTTATCTTTTATACATCTTATTTTGCTTAGTTCGACTGTAGCTTTATAAGATGATCTCTCACTAATTATCAAGGTACAAGTGTTCTCCCTGAGTATGCACCGTTGCGAAAGTTCTTCGTGCTGAGACACCACGTGATGATCGGGTGTGATAGGCTCTACGTTCAAATACAATGGGTGCAAAATAGTTGCACACGCGGAATACTCAGGTTAAACTTGACGAGCCTAGCATATAACAGATCTGGCCTCGGAACACTGAGACCGAAAGGTCGAGCGTGAATCATATAGTAGATATGATCAACATAGTTATGTTCACCATTGAAACTACTCCATCTCACGTGATGATCGGACATGGTTTAGTTGATATGGATCACATGATCATTTAGAGGATTAAGAGGGATGTCTATCTAAGTGGGAGTTCTTAAGTAATATGATTAATTGAACTTAAATTTATCATGAACTTAGTCCTGGTAGTATTTGCATATCTATGTTGTAGATCAATAGCTCGCGTTTAGCTCCTCTATTTTATTTTTGATATGTTCCTAGAGAAAACTAAGTTGAAACATGTTAGTAGCAATGATGCGGATTGGATCCGTGATCTGAGGATTATCCTCATTGCTGCACAGAAGAATTATGTCCTTGATGCACCGCTAGGTGACAGGCCTATTACAAGAGCAGATGCAGACGTTATGAACGTTTGGCTAGCTCAATATGATGACTACTTGATAGTTTAGTGCACCGTGCTTAACAGCTTAGAATCGGGACTTCAAAGACGTTTTGAACGTCATGGACCATATGAGATGTTCTAGGAGTTGAAGTTAATATTTCAAGCAAATACCCGAGTTGAGAGATATGAATTCTCCAACAAGTTCTATAGCTAAAAGATGGAGGAGAATAACTCAAGCAGTGAGCATGTGCTCAGATTGTCTGGGTACTACAATCGCTTGAATCAAGTGGGAGTTAATCTTCCAGATAAAATAGTGATTGATAGAATTCTCTAGTCACCATCACCAAGTTAGTAGAACTTCGTGATGAGCTATAATATGCAAGGGATAATGGAAACCATTCCCAAGCTCTTCGTGATGCTGAAATCGATGAAGGTAGAAATCAAGAAAAGCATCAAGTGTTGATGGTAAAAAAAACCACTAGTTTCAAGTAAAGGGACAAAGGGAAGAAAGGGCAACTTCAATAAGAATGGCAAGCAAGTTGCTGCTCAAGTGAAAAAACCCAAGTCTGGACCTAAGCCTGAAACTGAGTGCTTCTACTGCAAAGGGACTGGTCACTGGAAGCGGAACTACCCCAAGTAATTGGCGGATAAGAAGGATGGCAAAGTGAACATAGGTATATTTGATATACATGTTATTTATGGGTACTTTACTAGTGTTCATATCAACCCCTCAGTATTTGATACTAGTTCAGTTGCTAAGAATAGTAACTCGAAACGGGAGTTGCAGAATGAACAGAGACTAGTTAAGGCTGAAGTGACAATGTGTATTGGAAATGGTTCCAGGATTGATATGATCATCATCGCACACTCCCTATACTTTTGGGATTAGTGTTAAACCTAAAATAAATGTTATTTAGTGTTTGCGTTGAGCATGAATATGATTGGATCATGTTTATTGCAATACGGTTATTCATGTAAGTTAGAGAATAATTGTTGTTCTGTCTACATGAATAAAACCTTCTATGGTCATACCCCAATGAAAATGGTTTGTTGGATCTCGATCGTGGTGATACACATTTTCATAATATTGAAGCCAAAAGATGCAAAGTTAATAATGATAGTGCAACTTATTTGTGGCACTGCCATTTAGGTCATATTCGTGTAAAGCGCATGAAGAAAATCCATGCTGATGGGCTTTTGGAATCACTTGATTATGAATCAGTTGATGCTTGCGAACCATGCCTCATGGGCAAGATGACTAAGACTCCGTTCTCCGGAACAATGGAGCGAGCAACTGACTTATTGGAAATAATACATACTGATGTATGCAGTCCGATGAGTGTTGAGGCTCGCGGCGGGTATCGTTATTTTCTGACCTTCACAGATGATTTGAGCAAATATGGGTATATCTACTTGATGAAACATGTCTGAAACATTTGAAAAGTTGAAAGAACTTCAGAGTGAAGTGGAAAATCATCGTGACAAGAAAATAAAGTTTCTATGATCTGATCTTAGAGACAAATATTTAAGTTACGATTTTGGTCTTCAATTAAAACAATGTGGAATAGTTTCACAAAATTGTGCCACCTGGAACACCACATCATAATGGTGTGTCTGAACGTCATAACCATACTATTATTGGATATAGTGCAATCTATGATGTTTCTTACCGATTAACCACTATAGTTTTGGGGTTATGCATTAGAGACAGCTGCATTCACGTTAAAAAGGGCACCATCTAAATCCGTTGAGACGACACCGTATGAACTGTGGTTTGGCAAGAAACCAAAGTTGTCGTTTCTTAAAGTTTGGGGTTGCCATGCTTATAAGAAAAAGTTTCATCCTGATAAGTTCAAACCCAAATCGAAGAAATGTGTCTTCATAGGATACCAAAAGGACAATGTTGGGTACACCTTCTATCATAGATCCGAAGGCAAGATATTCATTGCTGAGAATGGATCCTTTCTAGAGAAGGAGTTTCTCTTGAAAGAAGTGAGTGGTAGGAAAGTAGAACTTGATGACGTAACTGTACCTGCTCCCTTATTGGAAAGTAGTTCATCACAGAAATCTGTCCCTGTGACTACTACACCAGTTAGTGAGGAAGCTAATGATGATGATCATGTAACTTTAGATCAAGTTACTACCGAACCTCATAGGTAAACGAGAGTGAGATCCGCACCACAGTAGTATGGTAATACTGTTCTGGAGGTCATGTTACTTGACCATGACGAGCCTACAAACTATGAGGAAGCGATGATGAGCCCAGATTCCGCAAAATGGCTTGAGGCCATGAAATCTGAGATGAGATCCATGTATGAGAACGAAGTATGAACTTTGATTGACTTGCCCAATGATCGGCGAGCCATTGAGATTAAATGGATCTTCAAGAGAAAGACATACGCTGATAGTAGTGTTACTATCTACAAAGCTAGAACTGTCACAAAAAGGTTTTCGACAAGTTCAAGGTGTTGACTATGATGAGAGTTTCTCACTCCTATCTATGCTTAAGTCTGTCCGAATCATGTTAGCAATTGTCGCATTTTATGAAATCTGGCAAATGGATAAACAAAACTGCATTCCTTAATGGATTTATTAAAGAGTTGTATATGATGAAACCAGAAGGTTTTGTCAATCCTGAATGTACTAACAAAATATGCAAGCTCCAGCGATCCATCTATGGACTGGTGCAAGCATCTCAGAGTTGGAATATACGCTTTGATAAGTTGATCAAAGCATATAGTTTTATACAGACTTGCGGTGAAGCCTGTATTTACAAGAAAGTGAGTGGGAGCACTACAGCATTTCTGATAAGTATATGTGAATGACATATTGTTGATCGGAGATAATGTAGAATTATTATGCAAAGCATAAAGGAGTGTTTGAAAGGAGTTTTTCAAAGAAAGACCTCGGTGAAGCTTCTTACATATTGAGCATCAAGATCTATAGAGATAGATCAAGACGCTTGATAAGTTTTTCAATGAGTACATACCTTGACAAGATTTTGAAGTAGTTCAAAATGGAACAGTCAAAGAAAGAGTTCTTGCCTATTACAAGGTGTGAAACTGAGTAAGACTCAAAGCCCGACCACGGCAGAAGATAGAAAGAGAATGAAACTCATTCCCTATGCCTTGGCCATAGGTTCTATAAAATATGCCATGTTGTGTACCAGATCTATTGTATACCCTACACTGATTTTGGCAAGGGAGTACAATAGTAATCTAGGAGTAGATCATTGGACAGCGGTCAAAATTATCCTTAGTGGAATAAGGATATGTTTCTCGATTATGGAGGTGACAAAAAAGGTTCGTTGTAAAGGGTTACGTCGATGCAAATTTTGACACTGATCCACATGACTCTAAATCTCAATCTAGATACATATTGAAAGTGGGCGCAATTAGCTAGAGTAGCTCCGTGCAGAGCATTGTTGACATAGAAATTTGCAAAATGCTTACGGATCTGAATGTGGCAGACCCGTTGACTAAACTTCTCTCACAAGCAAAACATGATCACACCTTAGTACTCTTTGGGTGTTAATCACATAGCAATGTGAACTAGGTTATTGACTCTAGTAAACCCTTTGGGTGTTGGTCACATGTCGATGTGAACTATGGGTGTTAATCACATGGTGATGTGAACTATTGGTATTAAATCACATGGCGATGTGAACTAGATTATTGACTCTAGTGCAAATGGGAGACTGAAGGAAATATGCCATAGAGGCAATAATAAAGTCATTATCTATTTCCTTATATCATGATAAATGTTTATTATTCATACTGGAATTGTATTAACCGGAAACATAATACATGTGTGAATACATAGACAAACAGAGTGTCACTAGTATGCCTCTACTTGACTAGCTCGTTGATCAAAGATGGTTATGTTTTGTAACCATAGACATCAATTGTCATTTGATTAATGGGATCACATCATTAGGAGAATGATGTGATTGACTTGACCCATTCCGTTAGCTTAGCACTTGATCGTTTAGTTTGTTGCTATTGCTTTCTTCATGACTTATACATGTTCCTATGACTATGAGATTATGCAACTCTCGTTTACCGGAGGAACACTTTGTGTGCCACCAAACATCACAACGTAAATGGGTGATTATAAAGGTGCTCTACAGGTGTCTCTGAAGGTACTTGTTGGGTTGGCGTATTTCGAGATTAGGATTTGTCACTCCGATTGTCGGAGAGGTATCTCCGGGCCCACTCGGTAATGGACATCACTACGAGCCTTGCGAGCATTGCAACTAATGAGTTAGTTGTGGGGTGATGTGTTACGGAATGAGTAAAGAGACTTGCCACTAACGAGATTGAACTAGGTATTGAGATAGCGACGATCAAATCTCGGGCAAGTAACATATCGATGACAAAGGGAACAACGTATGTTGTTATGCGGTTTGACCGATAAAGTTCTTCGTAGAATATGTAGGAACCAATATGAGCATCCAGGTTCCGCTATTGGTTATTGACCAGAGACATGTCTCGGTCATGTCTACATAGTTCTCGAACCCGTAGGGTCCGCACGCTTAAAGTTTTGGTGACGATTTGTATTATGAGTTATGTGATTTGATGTACCTAAGGTAGTTCGGAGTCCCAGATGAGATCGGAGACATGACGACGAGTCTCGAAATGGTCGAGACGAAAAGCTCGATATATTGGGAGACTATATTCGGACATCGGAAAGGTTCCAAGTGATCCGGGTATTTTTCGGAGTACTGGGGAGTTACGGGAATACGGGGAAGTAGCATTGGGCCTTAATGGGCCTTAGTGGGAAGGAGAAGCAGCAGCCAGGAGGTGGCGTGCACCCCTCCCAAGCCCAGTACAAATTGGACAAGGGGTTTGGGGCGCGGCCCCCCTCTCCCTTCCTTCTCCACTCCCCTCCTTTCCCCCCTTCTCCTAGGTGGACTAGGAAAGGAGGAAACCTACTCCTACTAGGAGTAGGAATCCTACTCCCTTGGCGCGCCCCTCCTAGGGTCGGCCTCCTCCTCCCTTGCTCCTTTATATACGGGGGTAGGGGGCACCCCAAGACACACAAGTTGATCTATTGATCTCTCCCAGCCGTGTGCGGTGCCCCCCTCCACCATATTCCACCTCGGTCATATCGTAGCGGTGCTTAGGCGAAGCCCTGCATCGGTAGCAACATCATCACCGTCATCATGCCGTCGTGCTGACGGAACTCTCCCGTGAATCTCTGCTGGATCGGAATTCCCGGGACGTCATGGAGCTGAATGAGTGCTGAACTCGGAGGTGCCGTGCGTTTGGTACTTGAATCGGTCGGATCGTGAAGACGTACGACTACATCAACCGCGTTGTGCTAACGCTTCTGCTTTTGGTCTACGAGTGTACGTGGTCACACTCTCCCCCTTCGTTGCTATGCATCACCATGATCTTCTGTGTGCGTAGGAAATTTTTGAAATTACTATGTTCCCCAACATTCATACCCCCCGATACTACTCATAGATGCATCAAAATAAGAAAACAACACACGAAGAATAGAATCTGTCAAAAACAGAATAGTTTGTAGAAATCTGGAGGATTCAAATACTTCTGTAACTCCAAAAATTCTGAAAATTAGGACAACCAGGATAAAAAGTACGTTGATCTACTGCAATTGGAATTGGTATTTTATCGCTCTCTGGTAAAAAACGAAAATTATTTTCGTGAGCGCGTACTTTCTGTTTTTATCACCAAGATCAAACGACGATCACCCAAGAAGATCCTAAAGGCTTTAATTGGCACAAACACTAATTAAAACATTAAAAACACAATCATAACAGAAGCTAGATGAATTATTTATTACTAAACAGGAATACAAAGTAAAAAAAATTGGGTTGCCTCCCAACAAGCGCTATCGTTTAACGCCCCTAGCTAGGCATAAAAACCAGAATAGATCTAGGTATTGTCGTCTTCTCCCTTTTGGTGATAAAGAGAGAATTTCTTATCTAAAGAACTTATATTTATATTTTGTGAGAGTATGTGGCCATTCATGGTAGAATAAGGATTACGCACACTACAAAAATTTGCGTCTAATATAGCTTTCATCTCTTTGATAATTTCATTCTGATAAAAACACAAAAGAGAGGTGGATTCAACCTTTACAGTCATGGGGTGCCCACATATAGCTTTCATCTATTTATAGGTATCGATGGCATCCCCCTCAAGAAAACCTTCTTAAAAATAGAATCCAAAACTTGCTTCAAAGAAAAAGGTAAGCCAAGATAAAAACTTTTTAAGTAAATCTAAATTTGATATTGGGGTACATAGCTGGCTCGGATCCTTAATAGCCTATCCCAAGCATCTTTCAAGGATTCATCAAGCAAATAATGAATAATTCCGAGATCATCTTCACCAAATTATTCAAACTCTCATCGATAATCCCGGTAGGTCTTTCCATAGCATCATTATTTGTGAGCTTAGAAAGGACAGAGGGACTATCCAAAGTATTAAAACCCGGGAGAAAGCCCTTAGCCCCTTTTGGTTTGGCCATGGCAATAGAAAGGCAAAGGTTTTCGAAAATCGTTTTAGAAGTGGGGGAGAGGAAAACTGGAGGCGAATGGCGAATAATGTAATGCGAGGGAGAAGACTTTATGATGGGTACTTGGTATGTCTTGACTTGGCGTAGATCTCCCTGACAACGGCGCGAGAAATCCTTCTTGCTACCTCTTGAGCATGCGTTGGTTTTCCCTTGAAGAGGAAAGGGTGATGCAACAAAGTAGCGTAAGTATTTCCCTCTGTTTTTTAGAACCAAGGTATCAATTCAATAGGAGACAATGCACAAGTCACCTAGTACATGCACAATCAATCAAGTACCTCGCAACCAACGGGATAAAGGGGTTGCCAATCCCTTCACGGTCACTTGCAAAAGTGAGATCTGATAGAGATAGTAAAATGAATATTTTTTGTATTTTTGTTGTATAGATTGGAAAGTAAAGATTGCAAAATAGTAAACGAGATGTGATGTAAATAAAAGAGATGCAATATAATAAGAAAGAGACCCGGGGGCCATAGGTTTCACTAGTGGCTTCTCTCAAGATAGCATGTATTACGGTGGGTGAACAAATTACTGTCGAGCAATTGATAGAAATGTGCATAGTTATGAAGATATCTAAGGCAATGATCATGAATATAGGCATCACGTCAGTGTCAAGTAGATCGAAACGATTCTGCATATACTACTATTACTCCACACATCGACCGCTGTCCAGCATGCATCTAGAGTAGTAAGTTCATAAGAACAGAGTAACGCTTTAAGCAAGATGACATGATGTAGAGGGATAAACTCAAACAATATGATATAAACCCCATCTTTTTATCCTCGATGGCAACAATACAATATGTGCCTTGCTGCCCCTACTGTCACTGGGAAAGGACACCGCAAGATTGAACCCAAAGCTAAGCACTTCTCCCATTGCAAGAAAGATCAATCTAGTAGGCCAAACTAAATCGATAATTCGAAGAGACTTGCAAAGATATCAAATCATGTATAATCTTGTTCATAAACTCACAATTCATTGGATCTCGACAAACACACCGCAAAAGAGTATTACATCGAATAGATCTCCAAGAACATCGAAGAGAATTGTATTGAGAATCTAACAGAGAGAAGAAGCCATCTAGCTAATAACTATGGACCCGAAGGTCTGTGGTAAACTACTCACGGTTCATCGGAGAGGCTATGGTATTGATGTAGAAGCCCTCCGTGATCGATTCTCCCTCCGGCAGATCACTGGAAAAGGCCCCAAGATGGGATCTCACGGGTACGGAAGATTGTGGCGGTGGAAAAGTGGTTTCGTGGCTCTCTGTGATCGATCTAGGGTACAAGCGTATATATAGGCGGAAGAAGTGCGTCGGTGGAGCTACGTGGGGCCCATGAGGGTGGGGGCGCGCCTACCCCCTGGGTGCGCCCTCCTGCCTCATGGCCACCTCGTGGAGTTCCAGACTTCAACTCCAAGTCTTCTGGTTTGCTTTCGGTCCAAGAAAGATCATCGCGAAGGTTTCATTCTGTTTGGATTCCGTTTGGTATTCCTTTTCTGCGAAACTCTAAAATAGGCCAAAAACAGAAACTAGCACTAGGCCTCCGGTTAATAGGTTAGTCCCAAAAGTAATATAAAAGAGCATATTAAAGCCCATTAAACATCCAAAATAGATAATATAATAGCATGGAACAATAAAAAATTATAGATACGTTGGAGATGTATCAATAGGATAGACTAGGAAATATTCTGACTTGTCTTGTACTCCAAGTAGATCATGTACTCCTATATATATGCCCACGAGGCTCAAGCAATACATCAATGATTCCACCAATCCTCTCTCTCCTTCTCTCCCTCCTAACAAAGGGGGACCTCCTGAGCATCGTGCCTCAGGAGTTCTTACTAGACCTCGGGAACCTCACCTCTTGGCCTTGTCCCGGGCATCGTGACCTGACATACCAATGACGGTTGAGGCCCGCTCATGGACGGGTCCTAGAAACTAGAGCGTTAGGGTGATCGTGAAGAAGGGGGCTAGCCTAATGAGGAGCACTAAGAACGAACTTGATTTCGAACCATAACAACTTTAAAATTAAAGTGCGAGCGCCGTAGTTCTTTACACGCCCCCATGGCACCCATATCGTTCTGATCCAGGGAAAAGAAGAAAAGAAAAGAAAAGCTCCAGAGAGAGGCTGCCACCCCTTGGGCGCCGGCTCGAGTGTCAACCGCGCCCTAGTCGGAGTCCTCTTCCTCGCTCTTCACACTGGGGGAGCCGCCATTGCTTGCACTTCCCTCGGCGGGGGGCGCATCGCCGTCGTCATCGCCGAAGGCGCCGCTGTCGTCGCTCTCCATGCAGCACTTCAGGCGGGAGCCGATGACGCCGAAGATATTCATGAAGAGCGTGGCGGCCCTGTCGTACTTGAAGTGGAGGACATGCCCCTTCTTCAAGCCGCGAGTGAGGACGAATGACTTCCACCCCCGCTTCAAGATCATGAAGCCGGTGGGAGTGAATTCTGTCGCCACCTAGGAGGGGCCGTTGCAGTAGCCATCCGGCTGCAGCCATAGGCCCAACGGTGCGCGGTCTGCCATATCCTCTGCAAAAGTGTTCGGGAGCCGGAGCCAGCTGCAGTGCTGGCGGTGCATCTCCATGATGAGCTCCCTGCCGCGTCGGCTGAGTGGCTCCATGACTGGAGCGACAGGGCAGCTGTGCCGTTCTGCCCATGTTAGACACGGCCGCCTTGCCCCCCACGTCCGCGCCCGCGGTAGGATCTTCTTTCGCGGCTGCCTAAGCTGGCGTAGGCCACCAGCGGGGGGCGCCCATGTTCCTAGGGAGGCGCTCCGGGCGTGGTGGCAGATGTGCGAGGGTGGCCCCACCCTCTCGCTAGCTTCGATGGCTCCACCTCCTCCAGTGCCGCCTTCCGCTTCTCGGCAGTGGAGAACCTCCTCACGGGTGCCATGGTTGTGGCAACGGTGAGTGGAAATGGAGAAGCGATAAGGGGAAGATGAGCCGAGGGGTCCTTCCCCTTGCCCTTATATAGCGTTCGATGGGGGGCCGGTCCGCACCCACTCGCCTTCTGGAGGTGGTTTCGAGATAGAGGAAGAGCAATGATGGCCCTGCGCCACGCTCGGCGGGCTTTATGTCAGCCTGGGCAGTTGCCGAGGCGTTGTGGGGGAAGTGAGGCTTCCCGCATCTTGTCGTGCACCACGCGTCGAGCCTAGCCCGCAGTCGGATGGGGCCTGCGCCGCTTCTCCCTCTTCGCAGGTGGAATTGTGCTCGCCGCTGGCCCGGGGGCTACTGTCAGACCCGTGGGACTGGGGGTACCCCGAACTGTCTACCTGCGGCCTAAGATGCTGTGCATGCCCATCACCTAGTGGCTAGCCCATCACTGTACTTCACAAGAAAGACCCTCGCGAGGCCCCTACCTCGTGAGGCACACATCAGTAGGCGTCATCAACTACCTCGTGAGCCCCCCTCGCTGGGCGATCTCCCGAGCCGCTTCCCGCAACCCCTCATGGGTTGAGCAGGCCAAGCGTGGCTTGGCGGGTCGCGCAGTCCTGCGTCTCCACGTGGGTGGCGCGTGCGACGACGAGCGGCGCGAGAGGTCATGCCGGCAGGCGCGGATGAGGAGGCTTTCCCCTTTCATGCTAAGGGAGCAAGGACAACACACCGGTTCCCAAAGCAATCCCCAAAGGTTCCCCATTCGGTGCAAGAGGACCAAGACGACGGCTCGCGAAGACAAAGGTCATCACCGGGCCCACCGGTGCGTCACAACAGGAGGCTTTTGCTGGCGAAGAGTTGCAACCATGTCCCCCTTTGAATTGGCCATTGTGGCAACCCTTCCCATCAAGTGTTTTGGGGGGAAGAGGACCAAGGACAATATAAGAGAGGGCAGAGTGCCACCTTAGAGAGGGACTTGGCGCCCGTCGACTCGTCGTGCGATTAGAGCTACATGCTTGTACTCCATCTCCCAAAGCAATTCCATCCAAGCAAGAGTAGGATTTTACACTGCAAGGTGGCCCAAACCTTGGTAACCTGCCATGTCCATTGTTCTTCTTCCTGAGCTTGAGCATTTCGGTGCATCTCCGTGAAGTAGTGGGTCTTGAGGCTGAGTAGGGCGGTAGGAACAAGTGCACCCCAGAGTTTGAACCTTCTAGGGTCCCAGAACCCCGGTTCTGATGCTTGGTCGTCGCTCCCTTGTTATTAGTCATTCTCGATCTAGAGCTCTTCATATCGGCCATGGAAAGGAAGGAAAAACAAGAAAGACTTATGAGGAGGAAGGTAGAGTAATTTTTGACTAGGTAGTTCCCCTTTTTATAACCTACTAGTACTAGTACTAAAAGTTGCATAGTGGGAACACTCATGTTTGATAGGTGTGAACAGGTTTGCACTTAATTATAGCATTGTAGTACTACTTTGGAATGTGATGGGAAACAAGCTAAAGATTTATTGATGGTTTTGGTTTCAAAGCCCAAAATAGCTCCCGATGATTTTTCTCGAACACATATTTCAAGTACTACTCACATGCGGCCGCACATGTTAGTGATGTACCTAGTCCTACATGTTGGACAAGCTGATGTGTGTCCCTTCGGTGAGACGCGGTTCCGACCGAGCATCTGTTGGTACAACCAACCGTCAAGTATTACGTGATGGAGACTTGCGGCTATCATGTGATTGTCATGACCAAGCATTCAAAAACTTATGATCCATCAATTACCTTATTTTTTCAAATGACCAAGTATTTTCATAGAAATACAATACATATAGATGGAGTGATTGTCACAGTTGCAAACCGCCATGGTGCCGCAAGTTCACTGCAGCAGCAACCGAGTAGGTGATTGCATTGCTGGTGGGGAAGGAGGATAGCTCACCCCGCCTATGTTGCATGCCCAACACCGCCGCAGCTGGTTCAACGATTTGGCTTCTCCTATCGCCCATTTGAATTGTTGCACTAGCTGCTCATCCCATTCCGCAGGCATGCGCATTCTTTCCTCCGAAGTCGACTCCATGAATATGATCTCTGCCATTAGGCCCAGCTCAAAGTCAATGTGACGCTGCTAGATGCTTACATCCCTCAGCATCTCTCCCCTGAGATTGACTTGCACCTTCGCCTTGTGCTTCCTAGGCACAGCTCCTTCAAACTTTTCTCCATTTGATGCGACACTTCCCCGCGTTAATCTCTCAATCCTGCTCTTTCCACAGCCCCGCGCCCACCAACCGTAGAAAAAAGGGATTCCTCGTGATCCCGTAGGTGTCGTTTCCCCCGACATCTTTGGCGCGCCAGGTAGGAGGCGCAAGCTATGAAAATCCGGTTTGAAGGTTAACACACTGAGTTCATCATCACCATGGCCCCCAAGAGAAAGGGGATAACAGTGATCGGCTTGTCCGGGGCTGGCCCGTCCACGCCAGCGCGAGCAGACGGCCGGGTGCCGACGGATGGGGCCGGGGACATGGCCCTCAAGCATCCATGACATTCTGGCGATTGGAGCCAGGCGAGCGGCATCGTCCGAATTCGAGACGACGAGCCGCGTGCCGCTGGGTCCGGGGGCGGGGCCTTGCTACCCACGGGCGGCGCAACAACCTCTACGACACCCCAGCTGGCGCCCGCGCCACGGCCTTCCCAGGCTGCGCGCGATGAGCAAGACTGTGATGTCGGAGCCCCCGGGCACCACCGCGGAAAGAGCCATATGTGCCACTCGTAGGACGAACTAGGCCGGCGTGCGTGCTCAGACATCGGTGTAGGCAGCGCGCGACGGCGACACTGTGACAGAGCCCCTTCTAACCCGGTTAGAAGTCGGAGTGCATCACAGTCTACATAGATCTCGCCGCCTTCTATGCCAGCAGAAGCGTTGGCGCGCGTGCAGCTGCTCCTCGACTCCCCCCCCCCCCGCTATGGAGAAGCTTGCCGAGTGGAGAACCACCATCCGAAGCCTTGTCAGCTTCGCCAACAAAG
>NC_057806.1:187313493-187324529 GCF_018294505.1 Triticum aestivum
CGCCGCCCTCGCTCCGCCGCCCCGCGCGGCACTCGCCGCCGTCCCCGCCTGGAGCCACCGCCGCCCGAAGCCCGCAGCCGCCGTCGCCGGACTCCAACCGCTGTGGTAAACCGCCACCGGCCTCAAACCCTTTTTGAATTGGAGATAAACCGAACCCGGCCCGTACGATTTTTTTAAGGTTCGGCTTTGTTTAGAAACCCGTTCTTATTTATTTAGATTAGTTATTTAATGAACGTTTTCTGTTTAGGTAGTTCTAGTGAACAGGTTCATTAGTTGGCGTTCGGCAGCGAACGTTCGTTCGGTAACGTTTCTCTTTTTCTTTTTATTTTAGTTTTCGGCCAGGGACCTATTAATGATAAATTTTCATCGCAGATTAGTCCCTGTACTTCAAACGGCTACAACTTTTTACTCGTTAGTCCAAATTCAACGAAACCAACGCCCGCTTCTTCGTTATGATCCCCACTATCCAGTAATCCAAATCAAACATGTTTTTTAAAATTTAAAATTTGAATTAGATCAGATTTAGATTCAAACTTCATTTGATCATAATTTGAGTTTCGTAGCTCTATTTGAGTTGATTCTTTTTGCAAATCGAAGCTCTTGACCTAAACTTTCTGATAAGGCCAAATTCACATAATTTTGGTACTGTTAGAAGTTGTTTTATGTTGCAAGAGTTATTTGCTTGGTTTTGAAGTTTTCCGAATCGTCTTCTTCGATCTTTTTGATCTTTTGAGTGATTGCTTATGTGTGGTTACTATTGATTGCTTATGATAGATTGACCGGAGTGTGACGAGTAGAACTATCAAGAGTTTTGAGTGCGCATCATCTTCATCCACGTTGCAGGCAAGTTCACACTTTGATCATACCTCCTACTACCCAGTTTTTATTGCATTAGATCAATCCTTAAACAATTGCATGGTTAGGATCTGAATTAAATTGTGGGTTGGGAAGTAGATGAGGTAGTACCTATTCACCTGTTTATTATCAAACCCTTGGGAGTTACTTCTACGTATTGCTTATATTGCTATGCTATGCTCGTAGATGTGGTTTGGGTGAGTGAAGTCCATGAAAGATGTGAGATTGTTAAATTAATGGTTTACATAAGGTGGCAACTTAAATACACATCTGGGTGGATTGAGGCACCTGGGTATTTCAGCGATTGCCTGTTTAGGCACCTGGGTATTCCAGTGAAAGCCTGTTTTTTATGGACTACCACCTAGGCTCAAAGGGATCATGAGATTATTCAAACTAGAAACTTCCATGTGCAGCCACAAGCTACTATGGGCTCTAGCATAGTTGATTAAGTTGTGCGAACTCTTGCAGTGGTAGACTAGCAGATGTAGGGGAAAGTAGGTGTAACGGTCTACCCGATCGTAAGGTGCTAGCGCTTCTGAAAGACTATGTCTCGGTCCTCCATTTCTCAAACACCATGTAGTGCGAGAATCCCAACGAAGGAGATCGAGTCTTGTGGGGAAAAGTGCGCAAACCTCTACAGTGTATAAACTAATCATGATTAGCCGTGTCCCCGGTTATGGACATCTTTAGTATCTAGTACTTGGATTATCATGTGAATCTCATCAGGTTACTTTAAATTAATTTTGTTGGGTTTAATGATGCTACTTAATTGGGATTGAGAATGCTGTCAACCATTCTCAATGTTCAACAACCACCATGATAGTTAAATAAAAATTATTCCTTTGCAGTAGGGAAAATTGGCTTTTATGCAAAAACATTATAACCATAGAGCTTTTCCACCAGCCAAATATGCATGTAGTGATAGCCATTTGTTCATCATTTCTCTCTATGGTGTGAATTTGCCAGTACATTCAATGTACTGACCCTTTGTGGCTGCAACGTCTCATGTTGCAGGACTTCTTACGACGAGTAAGTGATACGTTAGGGTTACAATTTCAACACTCAACTTTGCTGTTGGTGTTGATGGGTATCCACAACCTTGTTACTTTTGCTATTTGGATTGAGGTAATAGTATTTTATGTTACTTTATACATGTGATTTACCTCTGTTATAAATTCTCGAGTACTGTGTGTGTCAGCATACCGATCTAGGGATGACACTTAAGCATAGAGACTTGGCCGTCTGAGGTCGGGTCGCTACAACATGATTCATGCTTGACCTTTCGGTCTCAGTGTCCTGAGGCCATATCTGTATATGCTAGGCTCGTCAAGTTTAACTTGAGTATTCTGCGTGTGCAAAACTGGCTTGCACCTGTTGTATGTGAACATGGATCTTATCACACCTGATCATCATGTCGTGTCTCGGCACGACGAACTGTAGCAACGGTGCATACTCAGGGAGAACACTTATACCTTGAAATTTAGTGAGAGATCATCTTATAATGCTATCGTCAAACTAAGCAAAATAAGATGCATAAAGGATAAACATCACATGAAATCAATATATGTGATATGATATGGCCATCATCATCTTTTGCCTTTGATCTCCATCTCCAAAGCACCGTCATTCTCACCATCATCACCGGCTTGACACCTTGATCTCCACCAAAGCATCGTTGTCATCTCGCCAACTATTGCTTCCACGACTATCGCTACCGCTTAGTGATAAAGTAAATCAATAACATGGCGATTGCATTTCATACAATAAAGCGACAACCATATGGCTCCTGCCAGTTGCCAATAACTGTGTTACAAAACATGATCATCTCACACAATAAAATTTGGCATCATGTCTTGACCATATCACATCACAACATGCCCTGCAAAAACAAGTTAGACGTCCTCTACTTTGTTGTTGCAAGTTTTACGTGGCTGCTACGGGCTGAGCAAGAACCATTCTTACCTATGCATCAAAAACCACAACGCGGTATAGTAATTGCTTTTTGATGTTCAGAAAAAACCCTGTTCATTGAATCCGATTCAACTAAAGTTGGAGAAACTAACACCCACCAGCTACCTGTGTGCGAAGCACGTCGGTAGAACCAGTCTCGCGTAAGCGTACGCGTAATGTCGGTCTGGGCCGCTTCATCCAACAATACCGCCGAATCAAGAATCAACTAGTGACGGCAAGCAATATGTATATACCCACACCCACAACTCCTTTGTGTTCTACTTGTGCATATAACATCTACGCATAAACCTCGCTCAGATGCCACTGTTGGGGAACATAGTAATTTCAAAAATTCCTACGCACACGCAAGATCATGGTGATGCATAGCAACGAGAGGGGAAGAGTGTTGTCCAAGTACCCTCATAGAACATAAGCAGAAGCGTTATGACAACGTGGTTGATGTAGTCGTACGTCTTCACAATCGACCGATCCTAGTACCGTAAGTAGTGCACCTCCACAATCTGCAGACGTTCAGCTCGATGATGTCCCATGAACTCTTGATCAAGCTGAGTGTCGAGGGAGAGCTTTGTCAACATGATAGCGTGATGACGATGATGATGATGGTACCGTCGCAGGGCTTCTCCTAAGCACTACGATGATATGACCGAGGTGGATTATGGTGGAGGGGTGCACCGCACGCAGCTAAGGGATCAATGATCAACTTGTGTGTCTATGGGGTGCTCCCCTCCCCCGTATATAAAGGAGTGGACAAGGGGGAGGGTCGGCCCTCTATGGCGCGCCCTAGGGGAGTCCTACTCTCACCGGGAGTAGGATTCCCCCCTTCCAAGTAGTAGGAGTAGGAGAGAAGGAAGGGAAGGAGAGGGGAAATGAAAGGGGGGCACCCAATTCGGATTGGGCTAGGGGGGCGTGCCTCCCACCTTTTCCCTTCCTCTCCTCTATTCCACTAAGGCCCAATAAGGCCCATATACTCCTCGGGGGGTTCCGATAACCTCCCGGTACTCCGGAAAATGTCCGAACTCATCCGGAACCATTCCGATGTCCAAACTATAACACCCATGATGCGGCTATATCTCCCATGTTTCGAGGCACGACTTAGAGGCATAACCGCATGGTGGTTTAGTCGCAAGTGGGTTAATCTTCATACAATCCCATGTACTGAATAAGAAAGGGATAAAGTGTTGGCTTACAATCGCCACTTCACACAAATACATGTTAAACATACATCATCCAGAGTACAATCAAAGGTCCGACTTCGGAACCAAAATAAAGGAAGACAACCCCAAATGCTAGATACCCGATCGTCCCAACTGGGCACCACTACTAATAAACCGAAAAAGACACATAAAAACGACCAAGATCTTCAGCGAGCTCCCACTTGAGCTCCGTTGTGTCACCTACACTGCTATCATCGGCACCTGCAACTATTTGGAAGTATCTGTGAGTCACGAGGACTCAGCAATCTCACACCCGTGAGATCAAGACTATTTAAGCTTATGGGTAGGATAAGGTAGTGAGGTGGAGCTGCAGCAAGCGGTAAGCAAATATGGTGGCTAACACACGCAAATAAGAGCGAGAAGAGAAGCAACACAACGGTCGTGATGCTAGAAGTGATCAAGAAGAGATCCTGAAACTACTTATGCACAACCATAACACAAGAACCATGTTCACTTCCCGGACTCCGCCTAAAACAGACCATCATGGCTACACACGTGGTTGATGCATTTTAATTAAGTCAAGTGTCAAGTTCTCTACAACCGTATATTAACAAATTCCCATCAGCCACATAACCGCGGGCATGGCTCTCGAAAGTTTAAACCCTGCAGGGGTATCCCAACTTAGCCCATCACAAGCTCTCACGATGAACGAAGGAATTCCTTCTCCCGGAACAACCCGATCAGTCTCGGAATCCCGGTTACAAGACATTTCGACAATGGTAAAACAAGACCAGCAAAGCTGCCCGAATGTGTCGATAAATCCCGATAGGAGCTGCACATATCTCATTCTCAGGGCACACCGGATGAGCAATCCGTACAACTAAAACCAGCCCTCAAGTTTCCCCGAGGTGGCGCTGCAAAGGGCTCTAGTTTGGCACAATACTCAGAGAAGCACTGGCCCCGGGGGGGGGGGTAAAATAAGATGACCCTCGGGCTCTGGAAACCTAAGCGAAAGGCTTAGGTGAGGCAAATGTAAAACCAAGGTTGGGCCTTGCTGGAGGAGTTTTATTCGAAGCGAACTGTCAAGGGGGTCCCATAACCCCAACGCGTAAGGAACGCAAAATCAAGGAAGATAGCACCGGTATGACGGAAACTAGGGCGGCAAGAGTGGAGCAAAACACCAGTTAAAAGGCCGGGCCTTCCACCCTTTACCAAGTATATAGATGCATTAATTAAATAAGAGATATTGTGATATCCCAACATATCCATGTTCCAACATGGAACAAACTTCAACTTCACCTGCAACTAACAATGCTATAAGAGGGGCTGAGCAAAAGCGGTAACTTATCCAAACAACGGTTTGCTAGGAAGGTGGGTTAGAGGCTTGACATGGCAATATGGGAGGCATGATATAACAAGTGGTAGGTAGCGCGACATAGCGATAAAACAGACAACTAGCAAGCAAAGATAGAAGTGATTTCGAGGGTATGGTCATCTTGCCTGAGATCCTGCAAGGAAGAAGAACGAGTGCATGAAGAAGGAAAATGGATACAGTCGAATGAATCTTCACAACTCCGGACCAAAACCAAAGCTAACGAGAGAAGCGACAAGGAAAGAAGCAAGCAACATAGTAAACAACCATCACATAAACATGGCATGATGCTCAACCAGGCAACATAGCGACGGTAGTTGTTCTCGTATCATCATGGAGGTAGTTGTACATGGTTGCGGCGGTAACCGAACTTGTCGATCTGATGTTTCCGAGGGTGACAGTAGTTGTACACAACCGTTGTTGGACATGGGCGGTTTCGAGGTCTCCGGGTGTAGTGGTACTTGGCGTCTCATTGTGTAGTCGTTTGTCGTAGTCGGACTTGAAAAAAATGCACACCGGCTATAGTAGTGGTATTTGGTAAAATTCTTGGAGAAGATGCTTGACGATCCGGGTACGGGTCTTGGCGTCTCGAACAGGGCTAGCGCAGAGGCGAACGAGGCCACTAGGACTTGAGAGATGTGTGACGTGCTACTGTTGGCGAAAGGGACCCACACCGACGTGGTCAACGCGGGCTCGCGCGGCCTCCAGCGGGACTTGACGCTGCTCCTGTGGCTTGGTGGTTGGCCTACTGTGGAGGTCAACACCGATGGGGACGGGGCACGGAGTTGGATCCGGCCGTGACCTCTCCGGATCTTTGGGCGAATAGCGGAGGCGGTGGACTTGGAGCTCCGGACGTCGGCGCGACTGGAGCACGGGCATGCGAACCAGGCGTCGAGGCAGAGGCCACGAGAGCCGGCGGGGACGTGGGGTCGGGATGGCAGGGCAGGCCGGCCTAGTACTATGGTGCTGGCGGCCATGGCAGCTCCTGCTCCTGCTGTAGACGATGACAGCGGACATGCGAGATGGGGCGGCAGCGAGAGAAAACGCGACGAGAGGAAGGGGGAGGCCATGGATCGGGCATGAGGAGCTCCTTTCCCGCGGCTCTATGCGTGCGTGTGACCAAGTGAGAGTCGAGAGGAGGGTGAGGGGCGCTGGCGGCGCTAGAGGTAGGACGAGGAGGTTCGAGAGAGAGGCGAAGGGAATCGGGCAGGAGGCGGCGACAGGGGAAGGATTAAGAGGAGGGGGAGTCAGGCTAGGGTTAGGTGCTGTTGGGCCTTGGCTTCGGTGCAAATGGGCTCTGGGCTTAGAGGCCGACTGGGCTGCAGGCTCTCTCTCCCTCCCTCTAGACTATTCTCCCTGATTAACAAAAAAAATAGAGAAATAAGAAATGTAGAGAGAGATTGGAGAAGAATTTGAGCAGGGCGCCAATTTTCTTGGACTCATAAAAAGGAGCTTGATCCAAGAAAAATACATTTCGCGCCACTTGGAAGGATTGCATCCTTACACATTTGGATGTGATTCAAATAAGTTTGAATTAGGAAAACATTTTTGGAGAGTCCAAAAATGTTCGGAATTTTTGTGGAGATCGGGAAAGCGATGAAAGAAATTATGGGCAAAGTTTGGGGACCAAATTTGAAGTAGAAAATACATGGAATTATTTTTCAGTTGTGTTATAATATTTACTATAGCTCCCTAATATATTGGGAGGATATGTTATATAGAGAAATCACCATGTGAGTTCCCTGAAAGTAAATAGATCAAACATATATGCATTTTATTTAGTTGAGTTTAAAAGAATTAGATGACATGCTGGCATGATGGCATGATGCAATGCAAAGAAATAAATAGAGCAAGCACAAATGAAACACATGGAGATCACAAAAATATGGAAGTCTTCTGGAACATCGGTCTTGGGGCATCACAACACTCCTCCACTTACAAGAGATACCGTCCCGAGATCTAAGGATGGCACCGGAGAGAAGCGGAAGAGGAAGAGGTAAAACAAAGTTGCTTCTTTGACAAAAGCGTGAAACCATCGAACCTTGAGAGGTTAAACAAATTGAAAGAAGGAATCCAACAAAGATGCAAGAAGTTGAAAACACTCAGTTATTAAAGAGAAACAAGGAACATTCAGAGAACCTTGTAGGCTGAAGGACAAGGTATATATTGAAACCACTCCGGTTAAAACAAGATAGAGAAGGAATTAGAATGTTATAATTTGGACAACACTCCGATTGGAAAGCAAAGGAATTGAATAAGAACTTGATAAGATTGGATGATACTTGACGAAATCAACAACACACTCCCTCCAGAACTATTTAAAGAATGGCACAAGGGGTAAGAAAGATTTTAGACAGCACTCCGGTTGAATGGATAAGCAAAGGAAAGAACATGATCATTGACAAAACAAGATGATGTGTCGAAGAGAGCAACATCCCAATGCCTCCGGAATGAAAGAACAAAAGCTAGATTGTTGGGATAAAGAGACAGAGAAGAAAATGACAATTTTTGCCCCAAATGAACTTAGAATGCATCCTTGCAAAGAAGGATAGAACGGAGTTGTTGGGAAATCAACAACGAAAAGGATAAGCTTGTTGTGGGCTTATGGAAAACATCTCGAAATTTGAGGTGAAATTCTTCCATTAGCGGAAACAACAGATTGAATTGACATCAACAAGGAGATGAGAAGCTCATTTCACCGGGAGGATAAATGAAGAACTTGGGTCATTTATGAGCACCATAAATAGCAACAATCCTTAGGGGAAAGATTTAGGTGAAATATAACCCAAGATAACTCCAATGAAGAGGTTGGTTGGTTGAAAAGATGTCTTGAGCAAAGAGAAAATGATGGATTTAGATATGTCACTCTTGAAAACTTGTGAATCATGAAACACGAAGGGAAATTATCAACAATGACATAACACGACCTCAAAAGATGAGATATGAAAGAATTGCACTTCAGAATGCAAGATGAAGAATACTTGGCCTCCTCAAAACAAAACATGTGTTGAGCACCATGTTTATTTTAGAGTATAGCTTGGATGATCTTAACTTCGAGAGAAATCTTGAAGAACAACTGAAGAATGAAAAGAATGCTTGACGAACCACCATGTAGAGCCTCCAAGAAGAACTCCGGTAATAAAAGGATGATGAAAAGAAAGAGAAGTTAAAAACACAAGGTGAAGCCTTGCGATGATTTAGATGGAGCTTCGCGACGAGATAATCCGGAAAACATGGAACTCTGGAAAAGAAAGATGAATAAATGAAATCAAGAATTTTTATGAACCTCTGGAATAAGGAATTAATCACTTGGATGAAACAAAAATAATAATTACATTATGCGTATCCTTCATCAATTAAATTGATGACCCACAATGGCTTTGGTATACTACCTATTCTTGTTGAAAGGATTAAGAGATATATAGCGCAAACTTGAGAAGGTCTTCAATGATCCACCTGTAGGATTGGAAAGAACGAATGAATTGATATGAGAACATATGGAGAGGAATCTTGAACAAACTGTCGTAAGAATTGAAAAAGAAAGTAGCAAAGGCACAATTCACCGGGAAGAATTATAAAATGAATAAACATACTTGACTAAATTTTGATACATGAGAACGAAGAGATCATGAACTGATTAGATAATACTTGAATGATGCACTGGTAAGATTTGGAGAACGAGAGCTGAAAGATGGAATGAATAAATCTTATGAAATGATGGCCTTTGAACGATCAAGAAAAAACAAAAAACAACTCTTGAAATGCTCCAGATGGGTGAAAAGAATTCTCACAATCGAAAACAGTTATGAGAGGATGGTAACAAGCTTGAACTACGCATCTTTGGAAGAACGAGTAAGGATTTAAGAGGAACTCTTCTTTGGTCTTAAAATGTTGAGAATGATGACGAGAAACACCACAATGAGTTCTTGAGATACTCCGGAATGAAGAATAGAGAGGTTGAACCAACGATAAAAAGAATTTGAAAGATCTTGGAGAAAGATATATGGCTGATGATAATTCATTCTTACGTCAAACTTTGAAAGAATTGGAGGATAGCTCCGGGAAAATTAGAAGAGTTAGGTAAGATCATGTGTAAAGACCTGTGGGTTAGGTCCCACTCAAAAGAATGACCTTTGGAATGATTTTGAAGAGAGATTGCACCGGTTGAATTAAGTGGCTGAATGAGATAATAACCTCGAAATAACTTGAACGGATCGAGAATGGAAATGTGAATCTTCTAAGATATCTTCGGTACTTCGGATATGAATAGAGAGAGATGAACGATTAAAAGGTGCACTGGCATGAGAAAGCATTTGGAATAAGTAAAGGAATGTGATCAACACTGAAGGCTTGAATTGAATCCACCGGAGAAGAAAAAGAACTAAGAATAATAGACTTGAAGCTCCGTTAGTATGTTCCTGAGAACCACCGGATAAGAACATTGACGTAAAAGAATGGAGAGACTTCGCATCAATAAAAAGGATACTTGATTAAGAAATCTGGGTCCTTGAAGAAAAAGGGTGGAGGGCGGGGAAACAAAGGCAACTTGGGCAGATGGAATGGATACCGTTGAGAAAACTTAGAATTGATCTCGCGAATGTTGAAATGATTGGATCCAATTGAAGAGAAGCACGTCGGTTGGAAGAGAATTAACATGGCAACCTTAATGATCAAGAAGGATTAGTATTCATAGAAATATGAGAACACCGCTTGGAGAGGACTACGAGGGTTCACTAGTTCGGCTGCGGTGTGAGGCTGTTGTGGCCGCAGGGCCTAGCCAGCGGTGGGAATAGTAGGGGGCGGTGAGGCCTCTGCGGCAGCACAGCCGGCCACGGGAGGCAGGAGCATGCGGCACGACCGGCGCTGCTTTGGGCGGCTGGAGAAAGAAGACCAGAGGTTGAAGAAGCACTACGGATGTAACACCCCGGATGTAACTTTCCCAATTTGTACTCCAACTCTTGCCGTTTCTGGCATTAAGTTATATTTATTTCTTGGGTTCGGGTTTCTGTCTCCGTGTGTTGTTGTCGTTGTCATGCTCCTCATATCATGTCATCATGTGCATTGCGTTTGCATACGTGTTCATCTCATGCATTCGAGCATTTTCCCCGTTGTCCGTTTTGCATTCCGGCGCTTCGTTCTCCTCCGGTGGTCAATTCTAGCTTTCTTTCGTGTGTGGGGATTAAACATTTACGAATTGGACCGAGACTTGTCATGCGGCCTTGGTTCACTACCGGTAGACTGCCTGTCAAGTTTCGTGCCATTTGGACCTCGTTTGATACTCCAACGGTTAACCGAGGGACCGAAAAGGCCTCGTGTGTGTTGCAGCCCAACACCCCTCCAATTTGCCCCAAAACCCACCATACTCTGCTCCATGTCCTAGAGCGTTCGATCACGATCGCGTGGCTGAAAACCGCACCTCATTTGGACTCTCCTAGCTCCACTTATGCCTATAAATAGCCCCCTCCATTTTCGGATCATCTCCTCCCACGAAACCCTAGATCCACCCCTCGTGCCCGCCGGACAAAATCCCCGGCGACGGACACGTCCGAATCGCCACCCCGCCGCCACTTGTCGCCACGCCATTGGCCCGCGCTGCCGCGCCCACATCGCCGCTCCCACCGGCACGCAGGCCCAAGGCGGGCCCTCCCCCGCGCCTCGCCGGGCCCGAGGAGCCTCGCCCCGCG
>NC_057806.1:187324965-187334428 GCF_018294505.1 Triticum aestivum
GCCGACCCCGGCCGCCGCCGCCGCCGTCCTCGCCTGATCCCGCCGGCCCCGCCGTCCACCTCCTCCTCCCCACGTCCGGCTCCTTCCTCTCCGGCCAAGACGAATTCCGGCGAGCAGCTCCGACGAACCTCGAACCGCGTGCAAATCCAGATCTGAATTCGAACGGTTGACTTTTTCTTCCCCAAACCCTAATTTTTGTGCTAACTTTGACCAGTGATATCTCCGCATCCGTAGCTCCGTTTTGGACATATAGTATATCATAATGTTCGCCTCGACGAGTACATCATTTGATTCCATTGCATCATTTTCATTTGAGTTCATATTGATGCCCAAAATGCTGTTAGAAGGAGGCTTCGTGAGTTAATTGTCAGATCTGCTAGATCATCTTAGACTTTTGTCATTTTTGCCATGATTATTGTGTGCATGCTATGCCTGTGAGTCCTTCATATGTTTTGTTAAGGATTTTGTCTTCTTTCGAGAGGTGCAACCCATGCATTTTTAGGATGTGTGTGGTGACTTGTGCAAGCTTGCAAAGTGAGGCACCCGGGAAGTCTGTTTTCAGGGACTTAGTAGTTTTCACTAAGTCTGGGATTATTTAGTTCATGATGCCATATGTTCGGCTTATTTCCTAGTGATCCATGCCTCTTTTGAGGATGATCAGTAAAGGAGTTTTGTTAATCATGTTATGCTCTATCCATCCATGTCTTTGTTTGCAATTATGGATCACCCTAGCTTGAGTCAATCGAGCTATACTTTTGCTTCGTGGTGAATCTGGGCAGATCGTCAACTCGTTTGCGATTTTGCCCGGCGTTGTTGTAGTTGATCCGTGCATGCTATGTCATTGTTCTTGCCATGTCTAGCTAGCATTTTGTGCCTTCTTAATGGATGTATGCTTTCCTTGCCATGACTTGCACGTGGTGAGCGCATCGAGCTCGTTTACACGCCTGTGTGAGTTATATTTCAGCATGTGTCAGTTTTCACTAAGTCTGAAAACTGATTGTGTTTTAGCTATGTTCGTGTGCTCGTTTATATATTTTGTGAACCCTTTTGGCCCCAGGTCACTTTGGGTCTTTTGTTAAGCTTGTTGAGTAGCTCCATGCCATGTTCTTCTTTGTCATAATCAGGTCATGTATCATGTTGTTTTGCTGCTCCGAAGAGGGCTTCGTGATCTGAAATTTCAGACAAGCGTTAATTTCACTAAGTCTGGAATCTGTTTTGCATTTGCGATTTTGCCATGCTTGTTTGAACCTCATAATGGATGAATTGGCCGTGGCTCAGTGCTAGTCTTTTGTTAATCATCTTGTGTGCATCCCTGCCATGTATTTTGTTGTCATGTTTGGTAGCTGTAGCATGTTCGTTGCATTGCATTTAGATGCCTACTTGCTGTAAATCGCAGACCGGTGTCATTCTTAAAACGCTTGCCATTTCCAAACCGTAACTCCGTTTCCGATGATCTTTATGTCGTTTTCAAGCGATTTCATCTCATCTTTCCAGTGGAACCCTTGGAATTCCAAGTTGAGGCCAGGTTCATGCATTTCCTGTCATATCTTGCATTTTGCATCCCGCATCGCATCCCGCATAGCATATCATCTTTTCATCCTATTGCTTGGTATTGCACGTGGTTGATTGTATCCTTGTTGCTTGTTTGTCTTGTTGGGTAGAGCCGGGAGACGAGTTCGCTACCGAGGAGCCCGTTGAGTTTGCTTGTGAGGATCCAGTCAACTCTGACAACTGTGCAGGCAAGATGATCATACCCTCGAAATCACTACTATCTTTGCTATGCTATCTTTGCTATGCTATCTTTGCTCGCTCTTGCTATGCCAATGCTATGATGCCTACCTTTTGCTTGTCAGCCTCCCAATTGCCATGTTGAAACTCTAACCACCATGTCCTAGCAAACCGTTGATTGGCTATGTTACCGCTTTGCTCAGCCCCTCTTATAGCGTTGCTAGTTACAGGCGAAGATTGGAGGCCGTTCCGTGTTGGAACATTTATTTACTTGTTGGAATATCATTATATTGCTATGTTATCTTAATGCATCTATACACTTGGTAAAGGGTGGAAGGCTCGGCCTCTCGCCTAGTGTTTTGTTCCACTCTTGCCGCCCTAGTTTCCGTCATATCGGTGTTATGTTCCCGGATTTTGCGTTCCTTACGCGGTTGGGTTATAATGGGAACCCCTTGATAGTTCACCTTGATTAAAGCTTTTCCAGCAATGCCCAACCTTGGTCTTACCATTTTCCACCTAGCCTCTTTTTCCCTCGGGTTTCCGGAGCCCACGGGTCATCTTATTTAACCCCCCCCCCCCGGGCCAATGCTCCTCTGAGTGTTGGTCCAAACTAGAGTCATGTGCAGCGCCCCCTCGGGGAAACTCGAGGTTTGGTTTTAGTTGTATGGAGCGCTCATCTGAGTGTGCCCTGAGAAAGAGATATGTGCAGCTCCTATCGGGATTTGTCGGCACACTCGGGCGGTGTTGCTGGTCTTGTTTTAACATGTCGAAGTGTCTTGAATTACCGAGATACCGAGTCTGATCAGAATGTCTTGGGAGGAGGTCTATTCCTTCGTTGACCGTGAGAGCTTGTCATGGGCTAAGTTGGTACTCCCCTGCAGGGATCGAACTTTTGAAAGTCGAGCCTGCGGTTATGGGCAGATGGGAATTTGTTAATGTCCGGTTGTAGATAACTTGAACTAAACTTAATTAAAATGAATCAACTGAGTGTGTTACCGTGATGGCCTCTTCTCGGCGGAGTCCGGGAAGTGGACACGGTGTTGGATTTATGCTTGCGCATGTTGTTCTTCTAGATTCTCGCTCGCGCTTTGCCTCCTCTTCTCGCTCTCTTTTGCATATCAATTAGCCACCATATATGCTAGTTGCTCGCTGCAGCTCCACATATATTTGCCTTATCCATTCCTATAAGCTTAAATAGTCTTGATCGCGAGGGTGCGAGATTGCTGAGTCCCTATGGCTCACAGATACTATAACTCCAGATGCAGGTCCAGGTGATTCCGTTCCAGGTGACGAGTACGAGCTCAAGTGGGAGTTCGACGAGGACTCTCAGCGTTACTACGTGTCTTTTCCTGATGATCAGTAGTGGTGCCTAGTTGGGGTTTGATTCAGGGCCTTGTCGCATGTTGGGTTTTCTTCTATTTTGGCGCCGTAGTCGGGCCATGAGTGTTTGTATGATGGATGTTATTTATGTACTTTGATGTGACGTGGCGAGTGTAAGCCAACTATGTATCTTCCCCTTTTTATTATATATATATTACATGGGATGTTGTAATGATTTCCTGACTTGCGACATTGCTTTCAATGCGGTTATGTCTCTAAGTCGTGCCTCGACACGTGGGAGCTATAGCCGCATCGAGAGCGTTACAAGTTGGTAATCAGAGCCTTCCCCGACCTTAGGAGCCCCATTGATTGATCGTTTTTTAGCAGCCGAGTTGTGTCTAGAAAAATGTTTTGAGTCATTTAGGAATTATATATCGGAGAGCTTAGGAATTCTTTTTTACTTCCCAGTCTCCTCATCGCTCTGGTAAGGCATCCTGATGTAGAGTTTTGACTCTTCTCTTCTCAAATTTCACTAAATTTTTTTAGGATCACGCGAGTATCTTGGAATCGTTCCGATGGCTTATGATGAGAACATTGACTTGGTGCCTCCTGTCAGGGGTTTAGTGGAAGTGTCCCGGGGAGTTGAGCTCTGAGGTGTTGTCATCATAATTTTATCGTTGCAATTCTGAAATACTTGAGATATGTTCACCGACATCGAAAATCTCTTTTATGCAGTTCGTTGGTGAGATAACCTCGACGCCACCCAGTACTGGGGCGGGAGTTCCGGAGTATCGCCATAACTTGTATAACGGATGCTTTTCGAAGGTTGAGGTAGATGGTTTCCGAAGTTTTCTTGGTTATGTGTTGAAGGATGGATACACCTGGATGTAGGATTTGCTAGTTTGGGTGAGATATTATGCTTCCCCTGTATCCCCAACACCTGATTGCATAACCGGAAAAGTTCGGGAGTTTCATAGGTGGGAATTCTAGTAGCTCTAGTTTTTCTTCCACGGATATTGGTCTGAGATTGGGATTTCTTACCGATTATTCGTTCTTGATCCGTACCTTGTTGATTTATTTCTATACCTTAATTCTACGTGGCTTCTCAATTTATGGATATGTGACCATTTGAAGAGGAATGCATTCGTTCATTTTGTTCGGATGTGAAGATTATATGTTGCAATTTTCATTCCGTTGGTTTCAGCTTCATTTTATCTGTCTATGTGCTAACGGTGGTCAACCTCTTTAGGATGGCTCCCGCTAAGAGCACCAGTCAGAACCAGAATCAAGATCCGCCACCACCTCCACCTCCTCCAGAGGCATGGCAAGCTGTGATGGCCGCAACCAATGCAAACACACAGCTGATCATGCAAATTCTTCAAGAGCGCAATCAAGGCAGTCAAGGGAATCAAGGCAGCAATTAGAGTCACTTTGCTACACTCAACTAGTTCCTTGCTAACGGGCCAAAGACTTTCAGCAATTGTGTTGAGGCAACCGATGCTGACGATTGGCTTGTGGATCTGTGTAAGCATTTCGAGTGTAGTAATGTCAGGCCTGAGGACTTTGTGAAGTTCGCTTCCTTCCAACTCAAAGATCAAGCTGCAGAATGGTTCCAGCAGTACAAGGACTCTAGAGGTGGACGTGTTATCACTTGGGATGATTTCCGTCAAGATTTCCGAGCTCATCATATTCCGCAGAGTGTGGTTGAAAGCAAGCGTGAGGAATTCCGCAATCTGAAGCAAGGCTCTTTGTCTGTCTATGACTACAACAAATTGTTCCAGAAGCTTGCCCGCTTTGCCAAGCAGGACATGCCTGATGAGAAGAGCATGATATATCAGTTCAGGGGTGGTCTCAGAGAAGATATTCAGCTCGCTCTTGTCCTCTTTGAGCCCTTGAGATACGATGAGTTCTACAACATGGCACTGAAGCAAGAGGCTGCTCAGTTGAGGTGTGATGCTTCCAGGAAGCGAGTCAGAGATGTTACTCCTTCTTCCTCTACTCAAGTGGCCAAGCAGCAGAAGTTTTGGCTTCCTCCTCCGTTCCGTCAGCCGTATCAGCAGAAGAGCAAAGGTGGCAGTGGTTCTTCCCACCCACCCAACCCTGGCTTTCAGAACAAGACTTCATCTCAAGCTCCAAGATCGAGTGCTCCGTATCACCGTCCGCTTTCTGAGGTCACGTGCAACAAGTGCCAATAGAAGGGTCACTATGACAACAAGTGTTTCAACCAGAGGCATCTTCCTCCTCCTCCTCCTGTCAGATCGGCAAGTACAGCTGTGGTCAAGCATAACCCCAAGCATGCCAAGGTCAATTTGATGAATGCAGCTCAGGCAGAGGACTCGTCAGATGTGATCATGGGTAACCTTCCTGTTAATGATATTCCTGCAAGAGTTCTTTTTGACACGGGTGCATCACATTGCTTCATTTCTAAACCTTTTGCATCAAAGTATGAGTGTGATTATCAGTATCTGCAAAGTTCCTTGCAAATTGTGTCACCGGGCAAGCAGATGACAGCTAACACCTGCGTCCCTGAGGTTACTATCACATTGGGTGACTACAAGTTCCTTTCTTCCCCAATTGTTCTTGGTAACTCGGATATTGATCTTATTCTCAGGATGGATTGGCTTTCTAAGCACAGGGCTCAGCTTGATTGTGCAGCCAGGCAGATTCAATTGACTCATTCGTCTGAGGATGTAATTGTCCTTGCCGCTCGGGATAATACCATCCGTCTGTTTTCTCTCAATGATAAGGGTGAATTGGATGCCATCTCTCAAATTCCAGTCGTTTGCGAATATCAAGACGTCTTTCCAGAAGAGCTCCCAGGAATGCCTCCGCACCGGCCAGTTGAATTCGTTATTGAACTTGAGCCTGGCACGGAACCTGTGTGCAAACGTCCTTACAAGCTCGGACCTGAAGAGTTGAAGGAGCTGAAGAAGCAACTCGATGAGCAAGAAAGAATGGGTCTCATCCGGCCTAGTTCTTCTCCGTGGGGTTGTGGTGTTCTTTTTGTGAAGAAGAAGGATGGAACGGACCGACTTTGTGTTGATTACCGTCCAATGAACAAGAAGACCATCAAGAACAAATACCCACTTCCCAACATCAATGAGCTGTTCGAACAACTCAAAGGTGCTCAAGTATTCCCCAAGCTTGATCTCCGTATGGGTTATCACCAGATTCGCATTCGTGAAGAAGATATTCCCAAGACAGCATTCAGAACAAGCTTTGGTTCATATGAATACACTGTCATGTCTTTTGGCCTCGCCAACGCTCCTCCGACGTTCTCTCGCATGATGAACTTCATCTTCAACGCCTACACCAATGACTTCGTTTTGGTCTATCTCGACGGCATTATGGTTTTCTCCAAGAACAAGGAAGATCATGCCAAGCACTTGCATTTGGTTCTCGATAAGCTCAGAGAACATCAGTTCTACGCCAAGTTCTCCAAGTGTGAATTTTGGCTCGATGAGGTTCTTTATCTTGGTCATATCATCTCTGCCAAGGGCATCTCCGTGAATCCTGAGAAGGTGTCTGCAATTGTGAATTGGGAACCTCCTCAGAACGTGAAGCAACTCCGCAGTTTTCTCGGTCTCGCAAGCTATTGCCGAAGATTCGTTGAAAAATTTTCTAAGATCGCGAAGCCTCTCTCAAATCTTCTTCAGAAGCATGTCAAGTATGTTTGGTCTCCGGAGTGTGATATTGCTTTCAACAATTTGAAAGAGAAGTTGATCACTGCTCCAGTCTTGACTCCGCCTGATGAATCCAAGCCGTACGAGGTCTTTTGTGATGCCTCTCTCCAAGGTCTTGGCGCAGTATTGATGCAAGAAAAGAAAGTTGTTGCTTATACATCTCGCCAGTTGTAGCCTAATGAGAAGAACTACCCCACTCATGATCTAGAGTTGGCGGCAGTTGTGCATGCTCTTTTGACTTGGAGACATCTTCTATTGGGAAGAAAAGTGGACATTTTCACTGATCACAAGAGTCTCAAGTACATCTTCACTCAGCCTAATCTCAACCTAAGGCAAACTCGATGGGTCAAAATGATTCAAGAGTATAATCCGAGTATTGAGTATACTCCAGGCAAGGCTAATGTGATTGCTGACGCTTTGAGCAGAAAGGCCTACTGCAACAGTCTGATTCTCAAGCCTTATCAACCCGAGCTTTGTGAAGCTTTCCGCAAACTTAATCTGCAAGTTCTTCCTCAAGGTTTCCTTGCCAACCTTCAAGTCTCTCCTACCTTAGAAGACCAGATTCGCCAAGCCCAGCTTCTTGATGCTATGGTGAAAAAGGTGAAGATTGGGATTGCCAAGAGTCAGGCCAAGTACAAGTGCTACCGCCTTGATGACAAGGACACTCTCTTCTTCGAGGATCGAATTGTTGTACCCAAAGGGGACCTCCGTAAAGTGATCATGAACAAGGCTCACAATTCTCTCCTCTCCATCCTCCCTGGGAGCACGAAGATGTATCAGGACCTCAAGCAAGCTTATTGGTGGACTCGAATGAAGCGCGAGATCGCTCAATTCTTGAATGAATGTGATGTCTGCAGAAGAGTGAAGGCAGAACACCAAAGGCCAGCAGGTCTCCTCCAACCTCTTGCCATTCCAGAATGGAAGTTTGACCACATTGAAATGGACTTCGTGACTGGGTTTCCAAAGTCCAAGCGTGGCAATGATGCTATATTTGTTGCCATCGACAAACTCACCAAAGTGGCTCACTTTTTGCCTATCAAAGAGTCGATCACTGCAACTCAATTGGCGGAACTCTATACCTCTCGTATTGTCTCTCTGCACAGTATTCCTCAAGTGATCTCTTCAGACCGTGGCAGCATCTTTACCTCCAAGTTTTGGGATTCTTTCCAGAAGGCCATGGGCACCAACATCCGCTTCAGCACTGCTTTCCATCCTCAAACAAGCGGTCAAGTCGAGCGTGTCCACCAGATTCTTGAAGATATGCTCAGGGCTTGTGTGATCTCCTTCGGCATGAAGTGGGAGGATTGTCTTCCTTATGCTGAATTCTCCTATAACAACAGTTTTCAAGCAAGTTCGGGCAAGGCCCCTTTTGAAATTCTGTATGGCAGGAAGTGCCGTACCCCTCTCAGCTGGTCTCAAACCGGTGAACGTTAGCTGCTGGTTAATGACTTAATCACAGAAGCAGAAGAAATGTGCAAAGTCATTCGTGATAACCTCAAAGTAGCCCAATCCTGCCAGAAGAGCTACTATGATAGTAAGCACCGTGATTTGGCTTTCGAGATCGGAGATCATGTTTACCTCCGTGTCTCTCCTATGAAAGGTACTCGTCGCTTCGGTATCAAAGGGAAGCTTGCCCCTAGATACGTGGGACCTTTCAAGCTTGTCAGCAAGAGAGGCGACCTCGCCTATCAACTCGAGGTTCCTTCAAACTTTGCAAATGTTCATGACGTGTTCCATGTCTCTCAGCTTCAAAAGTGCTTCAAGACTCCTGACCGCACCGTCAACTTCGAGGACATTGAGCTCCAAGAAGATCTCTCTTGTCGTGAGCACCCAGTTGCTATTCTTGAAGAGACTGAACGAAAGACTCGCAACAAGTCAATCAAATTTCTCAAAGTCAAGTGGTCACACCATTCCGACCGTGAAGCTACCTGGGAACGCGAGGATCACCTCCGTTCTGAGTACTCGGAGTTCTTTCAGTCCTAGATCTCGGGATGAGATCTTTTTCGTAGTGGTGGAGTGTTGTAACACCCCGGATGTAACTTTCCCAATTTGTACTCCAACTCTTGCCGTTTCCGGTGTTAAGTTATATTTATTTCTCAGGTTCGGGTTTCTGTCTCCGTGTGTTGTTGTCGTTGTCATGCTTCTCATATCATGTCATCATGTGCATTGCATTTGCATACGTGTTCATCTCATGCATTCGACCATTTTCCCCGTTGTCCGTTTTGCATTCCGGCGCTTCGTTCTCCATCGGTGGTCAATTCTAGCTTTCTTTCGTGTGTGGGGATTAAACATTTCCTGATTGGACTGATACTTGTCATGCGGCCTTGGTTCACTACCGGTAGACCGCCTGTCAAGTTTCGTGCCATTTGGACTTCGTTTGATACTCAAACGGTTATCGAGGGACCGAAAAGGCCTCGTGTGTGTTGCAGCCCAACACCCCTCCAATTTGACCCAAAACCCACCAAACTCTGCTCCATGTCCTAGAGCGTTCGATCACGATCGCGTGGCCGAAAACCGCACCTCATTTGGACTCTCCTAGCTCCACTTGTGCCTATAAATAGCCCCCTCCATTTTCGGATCATCTCCTCCCACGAAACCCTAGATCCACCCCTCGCGCCCGCCGGACAAAATCCCCGCCGACGGACACGTCCGAATCGCCACCCCGCCGCCACTTGTCGCCACGCCATTGGCCCGCGCCGCCGCGCCCACATCGCCGCTCCCGCCGGCCCGCA
>NC_057806.1:187334825-187488656 GCF_018294505.1 Triticum aestivum
TTCGCCCGCCTCGCCAGAGCCCGCACCGGCCGACCCCGGCCGCCGCCGCCGTCGTCCTCGCTGGATCCGGCCGGCCCCGCCGTCCTCCTCCTCCTCCCCACGTCCGGCTCCTTCCTCTCCGGCCAAGACGAATTCCGGCGAGCAGCTCCGACGAACCTCGAACCGCGTGCAAATCCAGATCTGAATTCGAATGGTTGACTTTTTCTTCCCCAAACCCTAATTTTTGTGCTAACTTTGACCAGTGATATCTCCGCATCCGTAGCTCCATTTTGGACACATAGTATATCAAAATGTTCGCCTCAACGAGTACATCATTTCATCCCATTGCATCATTTTCATTTGAGTTCATCTTGATGCCCAAAATTCTGTTAGAAGGAGGTTTCGTGAGTTAATTGTCAGATCTGCTAGATCATCTTAGACTTTTGTCATTTTTGCCATGATTATTGTGTGCATGCTATGCCTGTGAGTCCTTCATATGTTTTGTTAAGGATTTTGTCTTCTTTCGAGAGGTGCAACCCATGAATTTTTAGGATGTGTGTGGTGACTTGTGCAAGCTTGCAAAGTGAGGCACCCGGGAAGTCTGTTTTCAGGGACTTAGTAGTTTTCACTAAGTCTGGGATTATTTAGTTCATGATGCCATATGTTCGGCTTGTTTCCTAGTGATTCGTGCCTCTTTTGAGGATGATCAGTAAAGGAGTTTTGTTAATCATGTTATGCTCTATCCATCCATGTCTTTGTTTGCAATTATGGATCACCCTAGCTTGAGTCAATCGAGCTATACTTTTGCTTCGTGGTGAATCTGGGCAGATCGTCAACTCGTTTGCGATTTTGCCGGCGTTGTTGTAGTTGATCCGTGCATGCTATGTCATTGTTCTTGCCATGTCTAGCTAGCATTTTGTGCCTTCTTAATGGATGTATTATTTCCTTGCCATGACTTGCACGTGGTGAGCGCATCGAGCTCGTTTACACGCCTTCGTGAGTTATATTTCAGCATGTGTCAGTTTTCACTAAGTCTGAAAACTGATTCTGTTTTAGCTATGTTCGTGTGCTCGTTTATATATTTTGTGAACCCTTTTGGCCCCAGGTCACTTTGGGTCTTTTGTTAAGCTTGTTGAGTAGCTCCATGCCATGTTCTTCTTTGTCATAATCAGGTCATGTATCATGTTGTTTTGCTGCTCCGAAGAGGGCTTCGTGATCTGAAATTTCAGACAAGCGTTAATTTCACTAAGTCTGGAATCTGTTTTGCATTTGCGATTTTGCCATGCTTGTTTGATCCTCATAATGGATGAATTGGCCGTGGCTCAGTGCTAGTCTTTTGTTAATCATCTTGTGTGCATCCCTGCCATGTATTTTGTTGTCATGTTTGGTAGCTGTAGCATGTTCGTTGCATTGCATTTAGATGCCTACTTGCTGTAAATCGCAGACCGGTGTCATTCTTAAAACGCTTGCCATTTCCAAACTGTAACTCCGTTTCCGATGATCTTTATATCGTTTTGAAGCGATTTCATCTCATCTTTCTAGTGGCACCCTTGGAATTCCAAGTTGAGGCCAGGTTCATGCATTTCCTGTCATATCTTGCATTTTGCATCCCGCATCGCATCCCGCATAGCATATCATCTTTTCATCCTATTGCTTGGTCTTGCACGTGGTTGATTGTATCCTTGTTGCTTGTTTGTCTTGTTGGGTAGAGCCGGGAGACGAGTTCTCTACCGAGGAGCCCGTTGAGTTTGCTTGTGAGGATCCAGTCAACTTTGACAACTGTGCAGGCAAGATGATCATACCCTCAAAATCACTACTATCTTTGCTATGCTATTTTTGCTCGCTCTTGCTATGCCAATGCTATAATGCCTAACTTTTGCTTGTCAGCCTCCCAATTGCCATGTTGAAACTCTAACCAGCATGTCCTAGCAAACCATTGATTGGCTATGTTACCGCTTTGCTCAGCCCCTCTTATAGCGTTGCTAGTTGCATGCAAAGATTGGAGGCCATTCCGTGTTGGAAAATTTATTTACTTGTTGGGATATCATTATATTGCTATGTTATCTTAATGCATCTATACACTTGGTAAAGGGTGGAAGGCTCGGCCTCTCGCCTAGTGTTTTGTTCCACTCTTGCCGCCCTAGTTTCCGTCATATCGGTGTTATGTTCCCGGATTTTGCGTTCCTTACGCGGTTGGGTTATAATGGGAACCCCTTGATAGTTCGCCTTGATTAAAGCTTTTCCAGCAATGCCCAACCTTGGTCTTACCATTTTCCACCTAGCCTCTTTTTCCCTCGGGTTTCCGGAGCCCGCGGGTCATCTTATTTAAACCACCCCCCCGGGCCAGTGCTCCTCTGAGTGTTGGTCCAAACTAGAGTCCTGTGCAGCGCCCCCTCGGGGAAACTCGAGGTTTGGTTTTAGTTGTATGGAGCGCTCATCTGAGTGTGCCCTGAGAAAGAGATATGTGCAGCTCCTATCGGGATTTGTCGGCACACTCGGGCGGTGTTGCTGGTCTTGTTTTAACCTGTCGAAGTGCCTTGAATTACTGAGATACCGAGTCTGATCGGAATGTCTTGGGAGGAGGTCTATTCCTTCATTGACCGTGAGAGCTTGTCATGGGCTAAGTTGGGACTCCCCTGCAGGGATCGAACTTTCGAAAGCCGTGCCCGCGGTTATGGGCAGATGGGAATTTGTTAATGTCCGGTTGTAGATAACTTGAACTAAACTTAATTAAAATGAATCAACTGAGTGTGTTACCGTGATGGCCTCTTCTCGGCGGAGTCCGGGAAGTGGACACGGTGTTGGAGTTATGCTTGCGCAGGTTGTTCTTCTAGATTCTCGCTCGCTCTTTGCCTCCTCTTCTCGCTCTCTTTTGCGTATCAATTAGCCACCATATATGCTAGTCGCTCGCTGTAGCTCCACATATATTTGCCTTATCCATTCCTATAAGCTTAAATAGTCTTGATCGCGAGGGTGCGAGATTGCTGAGTCCCTGTGGCTCACAGATACTATAACTCCAGATGCAGGTGCAGGTGATTCCGTTCCAGGTGACAAGTACGAGCTCAAGTGGGAGTTCGACGAGGACTCTCAGCGTTACTACGTGTCTTTTCCTGATGATCAGTAGTGGTGCCTAGTTGGGGTTCGATTCAGGGCCTTGTCGCATGTTGGGTTTTCTTCTATTTTGGCGCCATAGTCGGGCCATGAGTGTTTGTATGATGGATGTTATTTATGTACTTTGATGTGACGTGGCAAGTGTAAGCCAACTATGTATCTTCCCCTTTTTATTATATATATATATTACATGGGATGTATAATGATTGCCTGACTTGCGACATTGCTTTCAATGCGGTTATGTCTCTAAGTCGTGCCTCGACACGTGGGAGCTATAGCCGCATCGAGAGCGTTACAACGGCCGTTGGATGGACATCGTACGGTCACTGGAGCTAGAATCGTTCATATTGACTAAGTTGACAAAGCCCTTCGTCCCCGTCAACTTAGTAGGCCCACAAGTCAGCCTCCCAGCAAGGTGGGTCCCAGCTAGCCGGGGGAGTATTCATTTTTTTGTGCGTAATAAGGAGGCACTTCCGGTGGGTCCGAGCTGACAGCGGTGGGAATGTTTTTTTCGCGAAATACGGTGGCCTGTCCAGTGGGTCCCAGCAGTCAGGGGGAAATGATTTTTTCGCAAAATACTGGTGGCCCGTCTGATGGGTCCCCGCTGTCAGGTGGAGGAATAATTATTTTCTGCATAATGAGGAGGCACTTCCTTCCGGCTGCCGTGGACCCAGCTGTCAGCCTCTCCACGTACAGTACTCTTCTGATGGAAGTCGGTCGTTGACCACATTGACCACGCCGCGCCGAGAGCACCAGGGCGGTGGACGACGGCGAGGACTAGGAAGGGGACGACTCGGAGCCGGGGAAGACGCAGCAGTGGATGCCCACGCGAAGAGGAGTACGAGGGTTCACTGGTTCGACTGCGATGTGAGGCTGTTGTCGCCGTAGAATAACAGGGGTTGTGGGTGAGTAGAGGGATGGCTTGGCCAGCGGTGGTAGTAGTAGGGGGCGGTGAGGCCTCCGCGGCATCACAGCCGGCCACGGGAGGCAGGAGCACGCGGCATAACCGGCGCTGGTTTGGGCAGCTGGAGCAAGAAGACCAGAGGTTGAAGAAGCACTACGGCCATTGGATGAACATCGTACGGTAATAGGAGCTAGAATCGTTTATATTGACTAAGTTGACAAAGCCCTCCGTCCCCATCAACTTGGTAGGCCCACAAGTCAGCCTCCCACTATGCTGTGTTCCAGCTGGCAGGGGGGATATTCATTTTTTTGTGCGTAATAAGGAGGCACTTCCTTGCGTGCGAAGATAGCTGGTGGGTCTGACATGTCAGTGGGGGGCACTTTATTTCACGAAATACAGAGGCCCTTCCGGTGGGTCCCAGATGTCAGGTGGAGGAATCATTATTTTGCGCGTAATAAGGAGGCATTTCCTTGTGTGCAGCCCAGGACCCAGCTGTCAGCCTCTCCATGCATAGTATACTTCCGATGGTGTCGTTCGTTGACCATGTTGACCATGCCGCGCCGAGCGCATCCAAGCTGGTGGACGACGGCGAGGCCCCGGACAGCAACGAGCCAGAGATGGGAAGACACGGGAGTAGAGTCGTAGACAGAGAGGTGTAGAGGGTGAACTGGTTCTAGTGCGGTGTGGTTCGGCAGTCGGTGGAGAAGAACAGGAGGTGTGGAGGGGTGGAGGGATGGCCTGGCCAACGGTGGAGTAGCACTTCATAGCGAAGCGTGCTAAGCAGAGCTGCTAGCAGCAAGAGGCGGGAGGTGGTCCCGGCGGCGCTGGAGGAAGAAGACAAGAGATTGAAGATGGATGCCCGTCGTTGGATCTAAATCCAATGGCTAACATGTCAGAATCATTTGTTGACTAATTGACAACGACTTGCATTGGCTTCGACCTATTGGCCTACATTTCGGCCTCCAAAAATGTGGCACGTATTCAACCCATTTTTTCAGAATTTACATTCTTTTTTTGCATGGTAGAATTTACAGTCTATTTGATCTTTTTTTTGAATTACAGCCATTAGCTGGGCTGGGTGAACAAATAATGTAGCTCCATGCGGCCCGTTTATTTTATTTCTTAAAAAATTACAGCCCATTTGCACTTTCTCGAAATACACGATTTTGCTGGGCTGATTCTAATTATAATGTTGGGTTGGGCCAGCAATGTTATCAAAAAATAAAAAGGGGCTGAGCATTTTGTTATAAGTATATATAAATAATAAGTGATATTATTACATTCGTCCTTAAATCTTACCAAGCTTTTGTACACAATCACTAGGATTTTCGTCTAAAAACAATCTAGGATTTTATTTGTTATAGGAAATTATTTTTATAAGTTAATAAGATGTGGGATATTGTTTTCTTACATATGTAAGTATGTGTTAAATACATGATGACAATAAAAATAATATATAATAACATATAAAATAATTTTTTCTAGAAAAACAGGGAGCATCTCCCCGGTTCCATTACTGAGAACGAAACCACAACATATTCTGATACAGCAACTCAAAGAGCAGTTCGAAAGCAAAGGTAGAAAATCTACAGACTAGGGGGTGGATGAACAAGTTCTCTGAATAACACAAATCACCCGAGCGGTGCCAAAGGCAGAGCGGATAGAGCACTCAAATAACACAAGGAGGGTCCAGCGAAGCCTTCATGGTCTTCAGCCGAGGGGCCGTGTCAGCCTGCGGCGACTAGTAAGCAAGCGGAGACACCGGGCTGGAAGGCGTAGCTTGGTGGATGTCCCTCTTTTTCGGCGCCAGGTGCCCATCATCTTCATCAGAGATCTTGAGACGAGCCCATGGGTCCAGCCCTAGAGCAGGTCGAGCCTTGTTCAGCCACAAGTGATCGCCAACGGTTTCTAGAGGGATCTTGTTAGGGTTTCCACGAAGCTCATCAACTTGTCCTTGTCCGATCCAGAGGAGAGAATCGCCCAGTTCCTCACCATGTTCCTGATCAACCTCAAGACCTGCGGAATGGAAATCCAGGAGGTGTTACTAAAAATCATAGCATTTCTATATTTCCATAGGCACCAAAGGATAGCTGAGCTAACAGTGTTTAAAACTGAGCACTTTTTGGTAGCAATCCAGAATCTGGCGACAGATTTGAAGGATGAGCCAATCTGACTAGAGAAATATTCCTCAATGTGGGCCCAGAGATGTTTAGCAACTATACATTCAAAAAATAGGTGAGAACAAGACTCTTGTTCCAAGAAGTAAACACAATCAAGGGGTTTGATGATGTGTCTCTTCCTAAGGTTATCCCTAGTCATCAATTTGTTTTGGAAGAGAAGCCAGAGAAATACATGAATTTTAGGGGGACTCTCAATTTGCCGACAGCAGGGATAAACACGGGTTGAACCCCTCTAAAGTTGATAACATGATAGAGGGAGATGGAGGAATACTTCCCCTTATTGTCCAGCTGCCAAATCAGGGTATCCAGCTTGGCAGTAAAGGTAATGCTTTTGGCAATTTCCTCCAACTGGAACCATTGTTCCATGAGACTATCACTAAAGTTACTTCTAAAACAGAGTTTTAGGCATTGACCGTCCCAAACTTCATTGACACTTTTGTTAAGCTCATTGCGGACAGAGTAAATAGGCCAAAATTGGACTGCTAGGGGGGATGTGCCAAACCAAGTATCTTCCTAGAACCTGGTTCTGCTCCCATCCCCTATGTTCCATCTGTAGCCAAATTTCACAGCATGCATAATAGATTTTAATCCTTTCCAGAATCTAGAGGTCTTAGGGTTCGAGGAAGGGACAAAAATATTAGGTTTATTTCCTAGGTATTTATGGGCAATAAGAAGCTTCCAGGGTTTCAGATCTTCCTCATAGAATCTTTTAATCCAAGACCCTAGAAGACAGATGTTAATTTCTTGGAGGTTAGGTATGCCTAGGCCTCCAAAATCTTTTTTCATAGAGACTAGGGCCCAATTAGCAAGGTGTAGCTTCCTATTTCCCTAAAAATCATTCCACAAGCAATGAGACATCTGAGAATTGATGAGGTTCACTGCCCATTTAGGGAACTTGAAGAAGGAGAGGAGATACACTGGAATGCTAGCGAAACAAGCATGTATAAGGATCAATCTACCTCTGTAAGAGAGAAGTTTGCCCCTCCACCCAACAATCCTTTTAATGATTTTATCCAGAAGGGGTTGGATATCCTCTTTCCTTAGTTTATCATAGTGGAGAGGGATACCTAGGTACTTAATGGGGAAGTTACCTTTATTACAGACTAGAATAGAGAGGAAGTTAGCTAACTCCTGATCATCCATGTTGATAGGGATGAGTTCACTTTTAAAGTGGTTGATTCTCATGCCTGAGACTTGTTCAAACCAGGTTAGAATAGTTTTCAGATTGCTAGCATGTGTGGAGTCATTGTCTAAGAAAAGGATGGTATCATCTGCATATTGAAGGCAGATGATGCCACCAGGGCAGATCTCAGGACAGAGCCCTGCAATCAGACTATGATCAGCAACTTTTCTCGGCATTTTAGTAAGATTATCCACTACTAAATTAAACAAAAGCGGGGAGATGGGGTCACCTTGCCTAAGGCCTTTACCAGCAAGGAAAAAATCACTTTCACAGTTATTTAACTTGACCCCAAGAGACCCCCCATGAGTAAGTTGCTGGATCCAACTCTCCTCTATGAAAGTCTTGGAAAAGACCTAAGAGATCATTTTTCACCAAGTCCCAAAAATGCTGGTAAAACAAGAAGGGAATCCCATCAGGACCAGGAGCCCCATCAGGATAAGAGCTAAAAATGGCTTCCTTCACCTCTGTCTCAGAAAAAGGGGCTTCTAGCAGCTCATTTTCAGCAGGAGAGACTTTTTCAGAAGCAGGGAAAAAATTGTTTTGTAGAGAGAGAACCCAGAAGGGTTTTTTTTCTTAAACAGTTCTTTGTATAAGTCACTAGATACTTTCAGCATCTCATCTACCTCAGTAACAGGGCCATTAGGGCCATCAAGGGAGTGAATGAGGGTTTTCCTCCTCCTCTGGTTAGCTACTGCATGGAAGTAAGCAGTATTTCTATTACCCTCCTTAATGTTCCTATCTCTAGACCTTTGTTTGGTTTTGATTTCTTCTCGAAGCCAAATTCTCTTGAGCTCTCCATGGACAAAGTTTAATCTATTAGTCTCAGCCTCAGAGAGGTCAGTGGTTTTTGCCTTAATATCTAGAGAATCAAACTCAAGCAGGAGAAGCCTTTTGTATCTTCTAAGGTTAGCTTCCTCATTGGAGTTCCACCCTTTGGTAGTTCTTCTAAATCTCCTGATTTTGATCTGCCAATTTTCTAGGGGGCAGCTGCTCCCAGTAGGCTCATTCCAGATTTTCCTAACTAGCTCAGTAAAATCTTCTCTAAGCAACCACCACTTTTCAAATTTAAAACTATTGCTCTTTGGAGTTTGGTTAAGACCAGAGTCCCAGAGCAAAGGAGTGTGGTCACTACCACATCTGGGCAGAGCTCTACAACTAGAAAGGGGAAAAACTATCTAATTCTGTGTCATAGAAAATTCTGTCAATGGTGGACATAATACTGGAGCAGCACTTCCAACATATATAGCCGAACTGTGGGTTTTCCTTCTGACAGGGCAATTCTCAACTTTATGGGTAACCATTTTGCAGATAAAACAACTCTTGGGCTTGACACATTTATCCAAATGACGCCCTGGTTCCCCACAGTTGTAGTAGATCACCTCAGAGTATGCCATAAGGCCCGAAGCAGGGGCAGGAGCAGTTTTCTGGATGTCCTATCTCTTCTTTTGCTGATTCTTGCCTTGACATTTCCCACTGATCTGAGAGTCAGAACCACCAGCAGATTGATCTTGGCCAATTACAGGAGCCTGCCCAGATTGTGCCCCCATTTGGGGCGGAGGTGGGCCGTACTATTGCCCAACCGGAGCTCCCCCCCCCCCATTGTGATAGGGGAAATTCATCAGAGTTCCTGGTTTCTTCCCATCCTCCCACCAGATGTTGCCTCTCTCAGGAAGCAGAAATAACCACCAGAAAGCTCAATTGAAGCAGATTGCAAGCCTAATTTCAATCTTCTACAGGTTTGGGGGAGAGGTAAGGTAGGGGATCCACCTACTCCGGCTCCGATGGCGTGTTGGTGGGCAGGAGTCCAGTCAAGCATTCCCATCTCGCAGCATGGCGTGGATCTCCTGAAGTCACTTCTCCTTTCGCCCATCGAACGAACGCAATCAGCAGCTCACTGGGGTGGGGCATCCTGTGCTTCTCCGAGAAATCTCCTTCGAAGTAGATCCACAGGGCTAGATTCAGCAGCTCCTAATCCACATGATCCTTGCACATCCGAGCATACCTGCGTGAGTGAGAGAACGGATTCGGTCCCTCCTTGGCTTCCTCCCTTGCAGCTTCCTCCTTTGCTTCCCTCCATTCGCGCGTGCACTGGGTCCAGGAGAGAGCGTCGTCGCGGATCCGCATCGCCCGCTCCCTCCATCTCCTCCCTCGAGTCTTCCGCATCACCGCCGGCACGACGGAGTCGAGCGGCTAGAGCATTCGTGGGAAGGCTTTGTAGACATGTGGGAGATGCATCTTGTACATCTGCCTGTCTTCCAGCCATTCCTCCATGGATATGGCCGGCGACTCCATGGGGCGCGGGAGTGGACTTGCTGAAGGGGGCAGGCGCGCCCGGAGTCAGGAGGCGGGGGGTGGCAGCGAGATCTATGGCGGCGGCGAGGGTGGAGGTAGTGGCGGGGGCGGCGGCGAGGGTGGAGGTGGTGGCGGGGGCGAAGGGGATCGCGAGAGTGGTCATCTATTTGCCAATTATGTGAACTAAACAGTCAACATATAAAATAATTTAAATATATATAATATAGTTAGAAGGGAAACATAAGTTGGACCTGGCGTTCCTATTCTTATATAGAAAAATAGAACAAACCTCTGCGTTTTCTTCAAAAAAATACATAAATTGGTCTGCCAAAAATAAAACCTCGGATGGGAGGTCCATAGGCCGGTCGATACATGACGGCCCTAAAAAATATAAACAGGCCTATGGACCTCCCATCCGAGGACACGGGCTGTGCATGTTAAAAATGAAAGCCTAGACGGGGCAGCCCAAAACCACGTCCAACACTTGCCAAAACTTCATCCCTCGTTTTCTCTGTGTTTCGCACACTCGACATTGTGTGGGCATTTTGCATGTGCATCATATGAAGATGTGCTATGCATGAATGTTGATCAGCATGATGTTAACTGGCTGGTAGTTCCATTTTCGACCATGAATAAAACTTCCAACATGATGTTAACCCTGTTTGAAAAGGCCGTGTTAATATAAATGCTCTGCCTTTGAAAGTTGCAGTTTCTTATCTGAAACTGAACTTGCAGTTTCTTCTCTGAGAATCACATTGTCTGCACTTTTTATACTCCTATGAAACTACATTTTTTAAGTTCTAAAAATAGATATCTAGAATTCATAAAATACTTCATATGCTCAATACTACAAATCTGAAATTCAAAAGACATTCACATATGAAAGTACTCTCAAAATACACAACACAAAACACAATTCACAACCTGCAAATACTGACAACCCTAAGCTCCTCCTAACAATTCACAACCTGCCCGACTATTGGGCTGGGGGGCAGCCCCCTCCTATTCCTCGGCGGCAGACAGCCGCCCCGTGAGACGATGTGAACGGTGAGGGAGACGATGGCAGGGAAGCATCGTCGGGCCAACTGCTTTTATCCTCTTGCAGTTGGGTTCGGTCGACGAAGACTCTACCGGCTCGCTCTGGCAGGACACCCTCACAAACGGCACCCTGCAGATGCTCGGTCCTTCAATCTCTGGTGGATGCTCCATCTGGGATCGATACTCCCACCACCGCTCCCTCATGATCGGATTCGGTGAATCTGTTTTCTCCATGGCCCAAAGGAGCAGCTCTATGTACTCCGGCACGACTCCCTCCGGGAGTATCGCCGCCTTTTCGCTCTGTTGTAGATATTTGGCCATGGATGTCGCCGTCGCCGCTAGTTGGTATTTGTTGTCAAACCAAGACTGTATCTCCAACATCCTAGCTAGCTTCACAGGGTCGCCGTCTGCAATCCTCACATATCGGTTGTACTCCTCCATCGATCTACTTCTCCACGGCACCTTCACTCGCCGGCGGTGGTTTTTGAATGGAAGAGGAGAGGAGCAGCGTTGGATTTGTATTAGAACGGGAGAGGAGCGATGCAGGTTTTGGACTGGAACAGGAGAGGAGGGGCGGTGGTTTTGAAATGGAAGAGGAGAGGAGCGGCGCTGCATTTAGAGTGGAATAGGAGAGGAGCAGCGGTGGTTTAAGAGGAGAAGAGCGGAAGAGCGGCGCTGGTCTTGGAAGTAGTTTTTTGTTGTCTCGCTTATTTTGGGTCAAAGTTTGACCACGTACTGCATTTGACAAGCAAAATGTGAATTCATGTCACCAAGAATTGTATCGTTTGGTTCGTATCTGAATGTAGTTTCAAATTATACTCCCTCCATTTTTGTATACAAGGCCACAAACTCATATTACAGGTACCAAGGTAAAAATCAATGCTATGTTTAAGTCAATGTTGCAAGCTAGCTTGTCACCTTGATTGTCGTGTTAATTAATGTGATTTTTCTCTCCCAAGCACAACAAGCCAACCGTCTTACTCCTCATTGGTTGATTAATGTTGGGAATGCAAGCTAACCTTCTCACTCCCTCATGCACACAAGGGATATTAATGTCCTCGGGTGCTAGTATGAGTCAAGCGCCATCAATTTTGCCTCAATTAATGTTAGTGGCCTTGTATAGTTACAAATTGTAATTTTGATAGTGGCCTTGTATACAACATATAACATATATTTTATGTGTGAAAATCATGGTCAATTATGACCCAGAATAAAAGGGAGACTAGTTAATGTGGGCTCGCTTTCTTAATTGAAGGGTAAATTGATTTTGATCCAGTCAGAGCGCGTCGGCCCTCTTGTCCAATCCTAAATCGCTACCGCACGCTTCTCTCCCTCTTCTCCATTGCAAAACCACCTCCTCTCCTCTCCAGCATCTCCATTCCAAAACCACCATCTCGCCTCTCCCTCTTCTCTATTGCAAGAGCACTGTCTCTCCTCCGTTTTCTAGACGCTTTGCTCCATGGCGCGGGCGCAATCCATGGATACAAAATTAGTATACTGTATACTATTTAAAAGTCGAGGGCGGGGATTTTCCTGTGCGGTAGGCAGTTGGGCAGTTCCGCCTAGTCGGTTCGACAGAGATGCGAGAAGACGAGGGAGTAGGCTGCTGCAAACGTAGGGCTATGTGATTTGACAGCGAGTTATTGCTGGACAGGTGGGGCCCCGTGATTTGACTTGCCATTATCATTTTAACTGCGGCGCTACGACCGGTGTGAGTCTCCCAGATTCCTGACCACCTCCATACAGGTGCCTCTCCCAATGCTCTACCATGTAGTAGAGGCTAGCTCTTGCATGAGAGCCCACTTCTCCACTTTTTCCTTGCCTCTCTTTCCTCCACATATGCAAAAATGCCATGTAAAGTGCACTATTGTACTTACTTTTACTTGTCCTACAGGTGCTTAAGCTTGCCACATAAGCATAAAGTCTGATGTGGCAAGTTAATCAAGAAGAGAGAGACTAGTTTGGTGACCCAAGGAAGAAACGGTGCCAAGTGCGTGTACCTAGGTGAAAAGACAATTTTGTGTCTATAGCTAATTAAATGAAGCAAACTTAGCAACACCATTTCATTGGGAGATGTCACTCCTTGGCAAATGCAATAAATACACACGCTTAGCACCGTTTCTTCCTTGAGTACGAAGAAAGGGATAGAGAGGAGTAAAAAAATACACTTATAGCCAACCTTGTTGTAGTATGAGTGACTAAGTGATGACTATGTATGACATGCCAACATCAGATAGCGTAACGCACCGTGTTAAATCTCCAAGGGCGCGGCCGCGCGAGCGACGCGACAGTCGTGGTAGGCGCGACCATGATACGGGCTGCTGGCAGCCCTTGGATCTGTGATCAAATGGTCGCATGCTAAGTTGCTGAAAATTTGCAGAATAACCCTCCAGGATAGGATATTCACCCATAGGTCTAGAATCACGCCATGCAACCGTTCGATCTCAGATCCAAGGGCTCTCGGAAGCCCGTATCATGGGAGAATGGAAAGCCACTACCCTGCCGTTCGCATGCTGGCAGTTCGCTCCTACTCGTCCCCGCACGTCCTTCAATACTACGGCGGTTCGCTCCTAGTCATCCCGTCCATTCACATTACGGCAGTTCCACTAATCCTAGCCCTCCTCCCAAATCCATGGCGTCCCAAATCTCCATGATCGGCGGTGAGTACAAGGTTAGAACCATCACCGGCGATGAGTTCGACGCCATCTACACCCGTTCTTCCGCGACAGTGAAAGGATGCCTTTCTCGCTTCAAACGCATGTTCGAAGACTCAGATGATGAGTGGGTCGCTGGGCTAGATGTTGAGTACACCACAGTCCTGGGACGAGAGAAGGATCTAAAGGACGAAGAGAGGAAGAAGCCCGCCGTGATCCAGGTTTGCGTGCATGACTTATGCTTGGTTTACCACATATGCCATGCCGACGTAGAGTGCCAGGATTTTAAGGACATCCTTGAGAGCAACCTAGTCAAATTCATTACTATAGACTTTGGTAACGACAAAGAAGTCCTGCATCGGATAGGCCTCGTTGTAGGAAACACCTTCGACCTCCAGAAGAATCGGCTGGTGTCCTCTCGTCGGCCTTCAATGCTGACCCTGGAAGGAGCCATGGTTAATCCTTCATACGGTAAACTGGAGAAACCTCATTACACGTTCCATCGTCATGCATGGCAGCGGAATTTACTAGATATAGACCACATCCACTATGCTGCAATGGATGGCTACCTTTGCTTCAATATCTACAAGGGTTGGATGAAGAGCAATAGCCAAGTGTGCGGTTCAAGCAAAGAAGTATCGGCCAAGAGGAAGAGGGACAAGGATGAAGTAGAGGACGTGGATGAGGACTCCGAGTAAGGTGGCAGTGTCGTTCCTCATGGTGGTTCTAATGCAGTGTCTACCGGAATAGTTGCAAAGTTTAATTTCAGGTGTGCTTAATTTAATTTGGGGGGTGTGTTGTGCTGAGCCCCCAGCACAACTATGTTATGTTTCTTCTCATTACTTTAACTCTTCAGTACGTACATACTAGTATTTCTTACATTTCATCTTTTAGTTGCTATAGTACTACGACTCGTTCCTTCACATTATATACGTACAATATATATGGCCAACATCATATAGCCAGCAGTTTAGTTGTCAAAGAATTTCAGGGTGCTTAGTTTTGTCAAAGAATTCCAGGATGCTTAGAGGGTGCTTGGATCCATGGGACTTATATTAGTCTGACTAAAAATAGTCTCTTTAAGAGGCTAAAGTTCCAAGGACCCCTAACTAAAGACGGGCTAAAACTAGTCTTGAGACTAAATTTTTTTAGTCAGGGGTACCACTACTAAAATGTGGATTAGTCCTCTCTCTACTCATTTAACTCCTCTTCTTTAACACAGGCGAGTTTTGGATTGGAGGGTTTGGAGGATAATAAATGCTCATTAACTTGATTTTAGCCTTTTTAGTATTTGGATCCAAGCATGGGTGAGGCTAGCATGTTTTAGTCCCACTACTTTTAGTCATGGGACTAAAACGTATCCAAGCACCCTCTTAGTTTTATTTGAGGGGTGGGTTGTGCTGGACACCATTATTGTGACTAGCCTTTTTAATAGTACTATATGCATAATTTGGCGACGAGCTATCTATATGTACCACCTTTTTTAATTTCAAGTTTTGCTCCATGGCGCAATCCATCGATAGTACTGCTGTACAAAAGTATACATTTTTTAAAAGGCTAGAGGGCGGGGCAGTCTAGCTTGGTCGGTTTCATGAGAGGTGAGGGCCTTTGTGATTTGATGGCTCATTACTGCTGGAAGGCGGGGCCTTGTGATTTGACTGCTCGTATAAATGCGGCTTGGCAGTTGGCCTACGGTGGAGGTCAACACCGATGGGGACGGGGCACCGGAGTTGGATCCGGCCGTGACCTCGCCGGATCTTGGGGCGAACAGCGGAGGCGGTGGACTTGGAGCTCTGGACGTCGGCGCGACTGGAGCACGGGGAGGTGAAGCAGGCGTCGAGGCAGGGGCGATGGGAGCCAGCGGGGAATCGGGGTCGCGATGGCAGGGCAGGCCAGCCTAGGAATGCAGAGCTGGCGGCCATGGGAGCTCCTGCTCTTGCCGAAGACGACGACGGCGGACCTACGAGATGGGGCGGCAGCGAGAGAAAACACGACGAGAGAGAGGGGAAGGCCATGGATCGGGCATGAGGAGCTCCTCTGCCTCATCTCGATGCGCGCGTGTGACCGAGTGGGAGTCGAGAGGACGGTGAGGGGCGCTGGCGGCACTGGAGGAAGGACGAGGGGGATCGAGAGAGAGGCGAAGGGAATCGGGCAGGAGGCAGCGGCAGGGGAGAGATTGAGAGGAGGGGGAGTCGGGCTAGGGCTAGGTGCGGTTGGGCCTTGGCTTTGGTGCAAATGGGCTCTAGGCTTAGACACCGACTGGGCTGCAGGCTCTCTCTCCCTCCCTCTAGACTATTCTCCCTGATTAACAAAAAAACAGAGAAATAAGAAATGTAGAGAGAGATAGGAGAAGAATTTGAGCAGGGCACCAATTTTCTTGGACTCATAAAAAGGAGCTTGATCCAAGAAAAATACATTTGGTACCGCTTGGAAGGATTGCATTCAAACACATTTGAATGTGATTCAAATAAGTTTGAATTAGGAAAACATTTTTGGAGAGTCCAAAAATGTTCGGAATTTTTGTGGAGATCGGGAAAGTGATGAAAGAAATTATGGGCAAAGTTTAGGGACCAAACATGAAGTAGAAAATACATGGAATTATTTTGCAAGTAGAAAATACATGGAATACATGAAAACACGCGGGGGTCACGAAAATATGGAAGTCTTCTGGAACGTCGATCTCAGGGCGTCACACAAACATAGGCTTCTAATATATCTATCTTTACGTCCCGACCATTTCGAGACTCTTCGTCATGTCCGTGGTCAAATTCGGGACTCCGAACTACCTTCGGTACATCAAAACACATAGACTCGTAATACCGATCGTCACCGAACGTTAAGCGTGCAGACCCTACGGGTTCGATCACTATGTAGACATGACTGAGACATGTCTCCAGTCAATAACCAATAGCAGAACCTAGATGTTCATATTGGCTCCCACATATTCTACGAAGATCTTTATCGGTTAAACCGCATAACGATATACGTTGTTCCCTTTGTCATCGGTATGTTACTTGCCCGAGTTTCGATCGTCGGTATCTCAATACCTAGTTCAATCTCGTTACCGGCAAGTCTCTTTACTCGTTCCGTAATGCATCATCCCGCAACTAACTCATTAGACACATTGCTTGCAAGGCTTATATTGATCTGCATTACCGGGAGGGCCCTGAGAAACCTCTCCGACAATCGGAGTGACAAATCCTAATCTTTATCTATGCCAACTCAACAAATAGCATCGGAGACACCTGTAGAGCACCTTTATAATCACCCAGTTATGTTGTGATGTTTGGTAGCACACAAAGTGTTCCTCCGGTATTCGGGAGTTGCATGATCTCATAGTCATAGGAACATATATAAGTTATGGAGAAAGCAATAGCAACAAACTAAACGATCATCGTGCTAAGCTAATGGATGGGTCAAGTCAATCACATCATTCTCTAATGATGTGATCTCGTTAATAAATGACAACTCATGTCTATGGTTAGGAAACATAACCATCATTGATTCAGCGAGCTAGTAAAGTAGAGGCATAGTAGTGACATTCTGTTTGTCTATGTATTCACACATGTACTAAGTTTCCGGTTAATACAATTCTAGCATGAATAATAAACATTTATCATGATATAACACTACAAAAAAAGGACACATCCGTGACATTTTGGGCAAAGGAGTTTGGTCATACATATGAAAATTCACGATCATCGTGCTAAGCTAATGGATGGGTCAAGTCAATCACATCATTCTCTAATGATGCGATCCCGTTAATAAAATGACAACTCATGTCTATGGTTAGGAAACATAACCATCATTGATTCAGCGAGCTAGTAAAGTAGAGGCATAGTAGTGACATTCTGTTTGTCTATGTATTCACACATGTACTAAGTTTCTGGTTAATACAATTCTAGCATGAATAATAAACATTTATCATGATATAACACTACAAAAAAAGGACACATCCGTGACATTTTGGGCCGAACGAATTTTTTTTTTGTCATACATATGACAATTCTATGACGATAATTGTGACAAAACCCGGTATCATCATAGATGTGGTGGGCTCCTACTTCTATGACAAAAAATCATGACAGAAAATGGGCTTTTCATCCTGGGCGGGCCGGAGACGCAGCTGCATGACATTCTTTGGGCCGTCCATGACGGAAAAAACCATGGTGGAAGCGAGGGGGAGGAAAATTTCAGGGAGTTCCCGGTTACGGTGGGAGGTCAAGGGCCGAGCGATGCGCGCTTCTCTCGTACATGTACGCGCATGTGTGCGAGGTGTTGGCTCTAACTGAACCCGAGCGACGCGTTGGGCTCTAACTGAACCCAAGTGATTGCACTACAGGCTACGCGTTACTGAACCCGAGCAATTGATCAATGGCTGTTAACTAAACCCGATCGAGCGATTCCTTCGCTACTTCTGCTAACTGAAGCCGATCGATAGGACGAATAGTGAGCGTTGCGGGGGGGGGGGGGTGGATGAACAATGAGCGGTGGCGTTGCCTCTAGATGAACAGGACCCCGTGGTGTGGTGGAGGGCTAGATGAACAGTAGACGGTGGAGGGGTGCCCGTGGAGGGGTGGATGAACAGGCCCCGTGGTGTGGAGGGTTGGATGAACAGTAGACGGTGGAGGGGTTCCCTGGAGGGGTGGTTGAACAGGACCCCGTGGTGTGGAGGGCTGGATGAACAGTAGACAGTGGAGGGGTGCCCGTGGAGGGGTGGTTGAACAGGACCCCGTGGTGTGGAGGGCTCGATGAACAGTAGACGGTGGAGGGGTGGTTGAACAGTAGCCGGTGGAGTAGCGCCCGGTGGAGGCTGGATGAACAGGAGCCCGTGGAGGATGGAGGAGGTCGACGGTGGAGATGAACAGTATCCCGTGGAGTCCCGTTTTGTGGTACGCCACACCCCTCCCGATGAACAGGACCCCCGTTTCGACTGTAGCGCTCCAACACAAGTCCATTTCCTCTGTTTTGCGGTACGCCACACCCCTCCCTATCAACAGGACCCCCATTTCGACTGTAGGAGGTCCGTTTCCACCATTTTGCTATACGCCAGACCCCTCCCGATGAATAGGATCCCGTTTCGAACGTGGCCGGTCGAACATAAGGCCATTTCCTCCGTTCTGCGGTACGCCAGGCCTCGCTTCCATCGCCTGTTCCATTCAAGCCCTCCCGATGAACACGACGCATTCCGTTGCCTCCCCATGAACACGATGCATTCCGTTGCCTCCCCATGAACACGACGACGACGATGTTTCTCCGTTCTGACCCAGCCATGTACACGAGCTTTGGCCGTACGTATGCGCGAGTAGGCGTTCGAGACCCCGCCCGTATGTACACATAGGTGACCGTATTTTCTTTCTTGCACCCTGGCCCCTGTATGTACATGTAAATGCTACATGCGCTCCTCTACATCGACCAGTATGTACGTACACGTTCGCGACCAGAATGACAACGCTACGTATGCTTCGACCAGGTGGGTCCCGACTGTCAGGCACTTCCTTGCCTGCGAAGATGTAGCTAGTCGGTCCCAGCAGTCAGGGGGTGAATTGTTTTTTTTGCCCGGACGCACTTCCTTATGTGTGAAGATGTAGCTGGTGGGTCCCAGCAGTTAGGGGGAAACGTTTTTTCGTGAAATACAGTGGCCCGTCCGGTGGGTCCCAACTGTCAGGTGGAGGAATCATTATTTTCAGCGTAATAAGGAGGCACTTCCTTGCTACGGCCGTGGACCCAGCTGTCAGCCTCTCCCCGTACAGTCTACGTCCGATGGAAGTCGTTCCTTGACCACGTTGACCACGCCGCACCGAGAGCACCAGGGCGGTGGACGACGGCGAGGCCTAGGAAGGGGACGACACGGAGGCAGGGAAGACTCGGCAGTTATTTCCCATGCGGAGGGGAGTACGACTGTACGAGGGTTTACTGGTTCGTCTGCCGTCGCCGGAGAATAACAGCAGGTGTGGGTGAGTAGAGGGATGGCTAGGCCAGCGATGGGAGTAAGGTCGGGCGGTGAGGCCTGCGCGGCAGCAGAGCCGCCCGCGAGGAGGAGGGAGCAGGCAGTCCCGCCGGCGCTGGTTTGAGCGGCTGGAGAAGGAAGAGCAGAGATTGAAGAAGCACGACGGCCGTTGGATGGACATCCAACAGTCAGTGCTTGTGCGTTAACCTTTTTTTAGGAAAGCCTCAAATCTGTGGAAAACAGCATACAATCCATCTGCCATTATTTCTAATAATTTACATCCCATTTGCTAATTCTTAAGGTTTTTTTGGAGCCCATATTCTTTTTGTTAGCATTACAGCCCATATTGTGGCAACGGTTAAAAAAATTATACGAAATTTTGCATATTTCGGTGCGGTCTGAACTATTTTTAATCCCGAAATTTCGACTCACATTCAAACTAATTTAAAAATAAATGTATATCAATATAAAATCCAACAAATTCTCCACGCATAAAAATTAATGTAATTTAAAATCTTGAAATGAAAAAAAAAGATATTTGAAACTAATTGCCGGTTTGATGTGTTTTAAAAATGTACAACCCATTTCCCATTACTGATGGGCCATTTTCTTGGCCAGCCGAGTGAAAGCTCTTCTCGTCTTGAAAGATTTGCAGCCCAACTGACCTGACAAAGCGACTTACTTGGCAAATCACAAAAAAACTATGATGTGGTTGTGGACCCAGCTGTCAGCCTCTCCACGTACAGTACTCTTCCGATGGAAGTCGTTCCTTGACCACGTTGACCACGCCGCGCGGCGAGCACCATGGCGGTGGACAACGGCGAGGCCTAGGAAGGGGACGACGCGACAGTGGAAGCCCGCGCGGAGAGGACTACGAGGGATCACTGGTTCGGCTGCGGTGTGAGGCTGCCGTGGCCGCAGGGCCTAGCCAGCGGTTGGAATAGTAGGGGGCGGTGAGGCCTCTGCGGCAGCACAGCCGGCCACGGGAGGCAGGAGCATGCGGCACGACCGGCGCTGCTTTGGGCGGCTAGAGCAAGAAGACTAGAGGTTGAAGAAGCAGTACGGCCGTTGGATGGACATCGTACGGTCACTGGAGCTAGAATCATTCATATTGACTAAGTTGACAAAGCCCTTCGTCCCCGTCAATTTAGTAGGCCCACAAGTCAGCCTCCCAGCAAGGTGGGTCCCAGCTAGCTGGGGGAGTACTCATTTTTTTGTGCGTAATAAGGAGGCACTTCTGGTGGGTCCGAGCTGACAGCGGTGGGAACGTTTTTTTCGCGAAATACGGTGGCCCGTCCGGTGGGTCCCAGCAGTCAGGGGGAAACAATTTTTTTCGCAAAATACTGGTGGCCCGTCCGGTGGGTCCCCGCTGTCAGGTGGAGGAATAATTATTTTCTGCATAATAAAGAGGCACTTCCTTGCGGCTGCCGTCGACCCAGCTATCAGCCTCTCCACGTACAGTGCTCTTCCGATGGAAGTCGGTCGTTGACCACATTGGCCACGCCGCGCCGAGAGCACCAGGGCGGTGGACGACGGTGAGGACTAGGAAGGGGACGACTCGGAGCCGGGGAAGACGCAGCAGTGGATGCCCACGCGAAGAGGAGTACGAGGGTTCACTGGTTCGGCTGTGGTGTGAGGCTGTTGTCGCCGTAGAATAACAGGGGTTGTGGGTGAGTAGAGGGATGGCTTGGCCAGCGGTGGTAGTAGTAGGGGGTGGTGAGGCCTCCGCGGCATCACAGCCGGCCACGGGAGGCAGGAGCACGCGGCACGACCGGCGCTGGTTTGGGCGGCTGGAGCAAGAAGACCAGAGGTTGAAGAAGCACTACAGCCATTGGATGAACATCGTACGGTAATAGGAGCTAGAATCGTTTATATTGACTAAGTTGACAAAGCCCTCCGTCCCCGTCAACTTGGTAGGCCCACAAGTTAGCCTCCCACTATGCTGTGTTCCAGCTGGCAGGGGGAATATTCATTTTTTTGTGCGTAATAAGGAGGCACTTCCTTGCGTGCGAAGATAGCTGGTGGGTCCGACATGTCAGCGGGGGGGCACTTTATTTCACGAAATACAGAGGCCCTTCTGGTGGGTCCTAGATGTCAGGTGGAGGAATCATTATTTTGCGCGTAATAAGGAGGCATTTCCTTGTGTGTAGCCCAGGACCCAGCTGTCAGCCTCTCCATGCACAGTATACTTCCGATGGTGTCGTTCGTTGACCACGTTGACCATGCCACGCCGAGCGCATCCAAGGTGGTGGACGACGGCGAGGCCCCGGACAGCAATGAGCCGGAGGTGGGAAGACACGGGAGTAGAGTCGCAGACAGAGAGGTGTACGAGGGTTAACTGGTTCTAGTGCGGTGTGGTTCGGCAGTCGGTGGAGAAGAACAGGAGGTGTGGAGGGGTGGAGGGATGGCCTGGCCAACGGTGGAGTAGCGCTTCATAGCGAAGCGTGCTAAGCAGAGCTGCTAGCAGCAAGAGGCGGGAGGTGGTCCCGGCGGCGCTGGAGGAAGAAGACAAGAGATTGAAGATGGATGCCCGTCGTTGGATCTAAATCCAATGGCTAACATGTCAGAATCATTTGTTGACTAATTGACAACGACTTGCATTGGCTTCGACCTATTGGCCCACATTTCGGCCTCCAAAAATGTGGCACGTATTCAACCCATTTTTTCAGAATTTACATTCTTTTTTTGCGTGGTAGAATTTACAGTCTATTTGATCTTTTTTTTGAATTACAGCCATTAGCTGGGCTGGGTGAACAAATAATGTAGCTCCATGCGGCCCGTTTATTTTATTTCCTAAAAAATTACAGCCCATTTGCACTTTCTCGAAATACACGATTTTGCTGGGCTGATTCTAATTATAATGTTGGGTTGGGCCAGCAATGTTATCAAAAAATAAAAAGGGGCTGAGCATTTTATTATAAATATATTTAAATAATAAGTGATATTATTACATTCGTCCTTAAATCTTACCAAGCTTTTGTACACAATCACTAGGATTTTCGTGCAAAAACAATCCAGGATTTTATTTGTTATAAGAAATTATTTTTATAAGTTAATAAGATGTGGGATATTGTTTTCTTACATATGTAAGTATGTGTTAAATACATGATGACAATAAAAATAATATATAATAACATATAAAATATTTTTTTTAGAAAAACAGGGAGCATCTCCCCGGTTCCATTGCTGAGAATGAAACCACAACATATTCTGATACAGCAGCTCAAAGAGCAGTTCGAAAGCAAAGGTAGAAAAGCTACAGACTAGGGGGGTGGATGAACAAGTTCTCTGAATAACACAAATCACCCGAGCGGTGCCAAAGGCAGAGCGGATAGAGCACTCAAATGACACAAGGAGGGTCCAGCAAAGCTTTCATGGTCTTCAGCCGAGGGGCCGTGTCAGCCTGCGGCGACTAGTAAGCAAGCGGAGACACCGGGCTGGAAGGCGTAGCATGGTGGATGTCCCTCTTTTCGGCGCCAGGTGCCCATCATCTTCATCAGAGATCTTGAGACGAGCCCACGGGTCCAGCCCCAGAGCAGGTCGAGCCTTGTTCAGCCACAAGTGATCGCCAACGGTTTCTGGAGGGATCTTGTTAGGGTTTCCACGAAGCTCATCAACTTTTCCTTGTCTGATCCGGAGGAGAGAATCACCCAGTTCCTCACCATGTTCCTGATCAACCTCAAGACCTGCGGAATGGAAATCCAGGAGGTGTTACTAAAAATCATAGCATTTCTATATTTCCATAGGCACCAAAGGATAGCTGAGCTAACAGTGTTTAAAACTGAGCACTTTTTGGTAGCAATCCAGAATCTGGCGACAGATTTGAAGGATGAGCCAATCTGACTAGAGAAATATTCCTCAATGTGGGCCCAGAGATGTTTAGCAACTATACATTCAAAAAATAGGTGAGAACAAGACTCTTGTTCCAAGAAGTAAACACAATCAAGGGGTTTGATGATGTGTCTCTTCCTAAGGTTATCCCTAGTCATCAATTTGTTTTTGGAGAGAAGCCAGAGAAATACATGAATTTTAGGGGGAACTCTCAATTTCCAGACATCAGGGATAAACACGGGTTGAACCCCTCTAAAGTTGATAACATGATAGAGGGAGCTGGAGGAATACTTCCCCTTATTGTCCAACTGCCAAATCAGGGCATCCAACTCGGCAGTAAAGGTAATGCTTTTGGCAATTTCCTCCAACTGGAACCATTGTTCCATGAGACTATCACTAAAGTTACTTCTAAAAGAGAGTTTTAGGCATTGACCGTCCCAAACTTCATTGACACTTTTGTTAAGCTCATTGCGGACAGAGTAAATAGGCCAAAATTGGACTGCTAGGGGGGATGTGCCAAACCAAGTATCTTCCTAGAACCTGGTTCTGCTCCCATCCAAGACCCTAGAAGACAGATGTTAATTTCTTGGAGGTTAGGTATGCCTAGGCCTCCAAAATCTTTTTTCATAGAGACTAGGGCCCAATTAGCAAGGTGTAGCTTCCTATTTCCCTAAAAATCATTCCACAAGCAATGAGACATCTGAGAATTGATGAGGTTCACTGCCCATTTAGGGAACTTGAAGAAGGAGAGGAGATACACTGGAATGCTAGCGAAACAAGCATGTATGAGGATCAATCTACCTCTGTAAGAGAGAAGTTTGCCCCTCCACCCAGCAATCCTTTTAATGATTTTATCCAGAAGGGGTTGGATATCCTCTCTCCTTAGTTTATCATAGTGGAGAGGGATACCTAGGTACTTAATGGGGAAGTTACCTTTATTACAGACTAGAATAGAGAGGAAGTCAGCTAACTCCTGATCATCCATGTTGATAGGGATGAGTTCACTTTTAGAGTGGTTGATTCTCATGCCTGAGACTTGTTCAAACCAGGTTAGAATAGTTTTCAGATTGCTAGCATGTGTGGAGTCATTGTCTAAGAAAAGGATGGTATCATCTGCATATTGAAGGCAGATGATGCCACCAGGGCAGATCTCAGGACAGAGCCCTGCAATCAGACTATGATCAACAGCTTTGCTCGGCATTTTAGTAAGATTATCCACTACTAAATTAAACAAAAGCGGGGAGATGGGGTCACCTTGCCTAAGGCCTTTACCAGCAAGGAAAAAAATCACTTTCATAGTTATTTAACTTGACCCCAAGAGACCCCCCATGAGTAAGTTGTTGGATCCAACTCTCCTCTATGAAAGTCTTGGAAAAGACCTAAGAGATCATTTTTCACCAAGTCCCAAAAATGCTGGTAAAACAAGAAGGGAATCCCATCAGGACCAGGAGCCCCATCAGGATAAGAGCTAAAAATGGCTTCCTTCACCTCTGTCTCTGAAAAAGGGGCTTCTAGCAGCTCATTTTCAGCAGGAGAGACTTCTTCAGAAGCAGAGAAAAAATTGTTTTGTAGAGAGAACCCAAAAGGGTTTTCTTTCTTAAACAGGTCTTTGTAGAAGTCACTAGATACTTTCAGCATCTCATCTACCTCAGTAACAGGGCCATTAGGGCCATCAAGGGAGTGAATGAGGGTTTTCCTCCTCCTCTGGGTAGCTACTGCATGGAAGTAAGCAGTATTTCTATCACCCTCCTTAATGTTCCTATCTCTAGACCTTTGTTTGGCTTTGATTTCTTCTTGAAGCCAAATTCTCTTGAGCTCTCCATGGACAAAGTTTAATCTATTAGTCTCAGCCTCAGAGAGGTCAGTGGTTTTTGCCTTAATATCTAGAGAATCAAACTCAAGCAGGAGAAGCCTTTTGTATCTTCTAAGGTTAGCTTCCTCATTGGAGTTCCACCCTTTGGTAGTTCTTCTAAATCTCCTGATTTTGATCTGCCAATTTTCTAGGGGGCAGCTGCTCCCAGTAGGCTCATTCCAGATTTTCCTGACTAGCTCAGTAAAATCTTCTCTAAGCAACCACCACTTTTCAAATTTAAAACTATTGCTCTTTGGAGTTTGGTTAAGACCAGAGTCCCAGAGAAAAGGAGTGTGGTCACTACCACATCTGGGCAGAGCTCTACAACTAGAAAGGGGAAAAACTATCTAATTCTGTGTCATAGAAAATTCTGTCAATGGTGGACATAATACTGGAGCAGCACTTCCAACATATATAGCAGAACTGTGGGTTTTCCTTCTGACAGGGCAATTCTCAACTTTATGGGTAACCATTTTGCAGATAAAACAACTCTTGGGCTTGACACATTTATCCAAATGACGCCCTGGTTCCCCACAGTTGTAGCAGATCACCTCAGAGTATGCCATAAGGCCCGAAGCAGGGGCAGGAGCAGTTTTCTGGATGTCCTATCTCTTCTTTTGCTGATTCTTGCCTTGAGATTTCCCACTGAATTGAGAGTCAGAACCACCAGCAGATTGATCTTGGCCAATTACAGGAGCCTGCCCAGATTGTGCCCCCATTTGGGGCGGAGGTGGGCCGTACTATTGCCCAACCGGAGCTCCCCCCCATTGTGATAGGGGAAATTCATCAGAGTTCCTGGTGTCTTCCCATCCTCCCACCAGATGTTGCCTCTCTCAGGAAGCAGAAATAACCACCAGAAAGCTCAATTGAAGCAGATTGCAAGCCTAATTTCAATCTTCTGCAGGTTTGGGGGAGAGGTAAGGTAGGGGATCCACCTGCTCCGGCTCCGATGGCGTGTTGGTGGGCAGGAGTCCAGTCAAGCATTCCCATCTCGCAGCATGGCGTGGATCTCCTGAAGTCACTTCTCCTTTCGCCCATCGAACGAATGCAATCAGCGGCTCACTGGGGTGGGGCATCCTGTGCTTCTCCGAGAAATCTCCTTCGAAGTAGATCCACAGGGCTAGATTCAGCAGCTCCCAATCCACATGATCCTTGCACATCCGAGCATACCTGCGTGAGTGAGAGAACGGATTCGGTCCCTCCTTGGCTTCCTCCCTTGCAGCTTCCTCCTTTGCTTCCCTCCATTCGCGCGTGCACTGGGTCCAGGAGAGAGCGTCGTCGCGGATCCGCATCGCCCGCTCCCTCCATCTCCTCCCTCGAGTCTTCCGCAGCACCGCCGGCGCGACGGAGTCGAGCGGCTAGAGCATTCGCGGGAAGGCTTTGTAGACATGTGGGAGATGCATCTTGTACATCTGCCTGTCTTCCAGCCATTCCTCCATGGATATGGCCGGCGACTCCATGGGGCGCGGGAGTGGACTTGCTGAGGGGGGCAGGCGCGCCCGGAGTCAGGAGGCGGGGGGTGGCAGCGAGATCTATGGCGGCGGCGAGGGTGGAGGTAGTGGCGGGGGCGGCGGCGAGGGTGGAGGTGGTGGCGGGGGCGAAGGGGATCGCTAGAGTGGTCATCTATTTGCCAATTATGTGAACTAAACAGTCAACATATAAAATAATTTAAATATATATAATATAGTTAGAAGAGAAACATAAGTTGGACCCGGCGTTCCTATTCTTATATAGAAAAATAGAACAGACCTCTGCATTTTCTTCAAAAAAATACATAAATTGGTCTTACAAAAATAAAACCTCGGATGGGAGGTCCATAGGCCGGTCGATACATGACGGCCCTAAAAAATATAAACAGGCCTATGGACCTCCCATTCGAGGACACGGGCTGCGCATGTTAAAAACGAAAGCCTAGACGGGGCAGCCCAAAACCACGTCCAACACTTGCCAAAACTTCATCCCTCGTTTTCTCTGTGTTTCGCACACTCGACATTGTGTGGGCATTTTGCATGTGCATCATATGAAGATGTGCTATGCATGAATGTTGATCAGCATGATGTTAACTGGCTGGTAGTTCCATTTTCGACCATGAATAAAACTTCCAACATGATGTTAACCCTGTATCTATCTTGATTTGGCAACATAAACTAGAATGATATAGACCATACAGTGACCATACTACATAGATATATGTTTGTTTCATGTTGTTATCCTGTCCACCTTACTACTGAACTGGTTTACCAAAATGAGTTTCATACACTACATTGTAAACCTGAGATGTGTTTGTTTGTTTCTCTTTTAGAACGCAGATAAAATATTGGAGAAGAGTACCCTATTATGCAATGGTAAAGGAAGTAATGCAGATAAGGTTCTAGATAGTGAGACATCCCTGTTGGTCTCCAAGAAATCTGATAAAAACTATATTGAAGAAACTGAGACAACCCCAAAGTCCTATCTTGATGTAGTGTTCGAGTTACTGGCTACCACTGCTGGCACCAGCTCTTCGAACTCATTGCATGAATCAGTTCGGCTTCTTGAGTCTCAACTTCAAGTTGAAAGACATCGATCAGATGTTATGCGACAGGAAGCCGAAGGACTGAGGAAGTCCTTGCAGAATTCAGATGCATACTTTCTGGTGCAACAGCAAGCGCTGGAGGACTTAAGCACGAAACAAGAGAAACTTAATAAGCTTGCTAAGCATCTTGCCAGCATTATGGGTACCCAGGATATTGTTTATTGAGCTCTTCTGAAGTGGTTTCAGTTCTGGACTTGTTTTGCTGCAGCGTTTATAAGCTGCTGTGTTCCCTATATTTGCACTGGTGGCGAACTTTGATGCCCAGTGGATGTAATATGTGTAATAGCCGTGATAGCCTAGTGTAAGTTGCTTGCTTATTTATTTCCTTGTTGTCTTGTTTATTTGTTTGCTTGTAGTCAGTGCATTTCTTTTTCTACGATTTGCTAGTGGCCGCAATAAACTAGGCCACAATAACCATGGGCTAATATTTACTGTAGTGACACTCGGCCTCCTACGGGCCGTAGAAACAGTGGGCCTTCTACGGGCCATATCATCAATGGGCCTTCTACGGGCTGTATCATCAATGGGCCTTATATGGGCCGTATGATCGATTGGCCAAACATGGGCCAAACAGACCGCATTCTGGCCATAAACGGGCTAGAGTTGGAATTGTCTGTTCATGGGCCGACCATAGCGGGCCATCGTTAATAGGCCGTATTTGATGATGCTATGAAAACGGCCCAACATATTAACGGACCACAAAGAGGCCCACTGTAACCACGGGCTGAATTTGGCCCACAAGCAGAAAATGACAGTAACGGGCCGTAAGTAAACGAATGCTGGAAATGAGCCCAAGAATAAATGGGCTCTGAGAAGGCCAAAAGATAACATGGGCTGGAGACGGCCCAATGGAATAACGGGCCGTTAATGGGTATAAAGTGATACATTGTTCATTACGGGCCAGTTTCCCCAAGGGCCGTTAATGGGTGTAAAGTGATACACTGTTCATTACGGGCCAGTTTCAGCATGGGCCGCTAATGGGCCAAGAGTTACAAAGGGCCTCATATGGGCCGAAAGACGTCATGGGCTATACATGGGCCAGAAGTGAAAACGGGCTGGAATCATATTGGACGGCCCAGATGACGCTATTGGGCCTAATTCGGATAGGGCGTAACGGGCCTTGGGTTAGCGGGCTGTAAATGGGCTATATGCGAACAGGCCGTTAACAGGCTTTCCATGGACTAGCCCACCAGCTTTTGACCAAGTCAAATGGGCCAGCCTTTTCACAGGAATGGTCAACTGTTGGGCCGTGCCACATGTCGACGTATCATAGATGCCTTCTGTCTAGTGAGTGGATGACATCTGTCCCAACAATGAGCCGACACGTGTTTCCTCTAGCCAATGATGATTTTACACGTGGAAAATCCCCATTGGTCGGGGCCGTTAATAGGTTATCGGATCCAAAACCCGACCCGATAGCTCAACGGCATTCCGTTACGGTGGATGCCATGTGTCGGCCACCCTTGACGAAATCACTTCTATGACGCGCTATTTATTGTCATGGAAGTCGACACTTCCGTGATGATAAGTTTGGTAATGTAATGGAACACTTCTACGACGGCACAGGTATGACTATCTTTATTCTGTCATAAATTTGTCATGGATGTACATGCATGACAAAAAAAGTGACCTACTGTGACAAACATGTATCATCACGGAAGTGTATTTTTTTTGTAGTGTAAGGAAATATAAATAAGAACTTTATTATTGCCTCTAGGGCATATTTCCTTCAATCTCGACCTTCATCGTCTTCTATAATGCGCTCTTTCGAGTCCAGCCGCACTTTGGTTTATGGCTAAAGGTGTTCAATGTTAAGCTCAAAGTGGTTGGCGGTGAGCATGTGGACTGTGGCAGGGCCATGATTAGTAAACTAACGTGGGTCCATTGGTCGGACGGCCAGTTCATCGACACCATCAGGATGTGGAAAAAGGAGTGGTGGTTTTATATCAGCGAGCCAAGGGATGCCGCCTGGGGAGAGGCTCCCGCATTCAGGTCCGGACCCCTACCATACTGGCCTCATGGACCACCAAGAGCCCGGACTGGGGGTGTGTTTCCCACACGAAGGCATTGCAGAAGCGTGTTGACAACATAATAGAGACCGGCACGAAGCTGGTCAATGTGGTCCAGATCATGCTCCACCACTGGCTCCTCCCTTGCCAAGAGAGGGCCAAGCCAATTTGGGACCATAAGGTCGAGGATCCGACCACCGTGCACCTCTATGGCATGACCCACGATAAATATGGTGCCAGCTATTCAAGCCCTAGAGGGAGTGGTCGGTCGAGGGGAAGGACATCGGCCTTGACGCCGCGAACCCCCCAAAGGAGGTGAGTAGCATTTTTCTTTGAGGTGTGTTCAGATATTCATGCCGCATATGATTTGGCCTGACCTTTTATGCGGATTTTGCAGGGTTGGCCTGCCAATGACGAAAAGATTAGCGGCCCGACATCGCTGCCAGAAGAGCCCCGATCAAAGAAGCTGGAACAAATGATGGTCGTGATGCCCTACAAGGCACCCATCAAGAAGGGCAAGAAGATAACTACTGCAAGATACTGCTAATGCGACACTATGATCAGAGACCATTCGAAGAAACTGTGTGCGATGAATTAATCACAAATGGTGATGTACAAAACCCGTCAAAAAAGGTGCAAAACATTTGCGATGGCGGATACATCAAACACGGTTCAGATTTTAGTTGCGTGTGCGATGCTAGGCATACGATTGAGTTCAATGAACTGTTTGCATGAGGTAGAACAACAGAAACAGGCAGCCAGATGAAGGCATGTATGATATACGGCATACAGTTCGCTCGAATGTACTATTTGTGATTAGGCAACACAAAAGAAATGGTCATCCATATCAAGGTGTGTGTGATATGCGGCATACGGTTCACTCGAATGAACTGTTTGCTTTGAGCCAAGAGAACACAAACGGTTCAATTTAACAAGATGTGTGTGATACACGGCAAACAGGTCAGTAATTAGAAATGTGTGTGAAGATCGATAATAATACAGATGATTGCTGCTAATAAGTCGTGTGTGTTCTGGGCAAATGCTTGGTGGTATATAATTGTCAGCGATTGATGAAATCATCACCGACGGGTTCTCTAGTATGGTCCGCATGCGATGTCATTGCACACAGAACAACAACATATGTACTTATTGAAGGAAATATGCCCTAGAGGCAATAATAAAGTTGTTATTTATATTTCCTTATATCATGATAAATGTTTATTATTCATGCTAGAATTGTATTAACCGGAAACTTAGTACATGTGTGAATACATAGACAAACAAAGTGTCCCTAGTATGCCTCTACTGGACTAGCTCGTTAATCAAAGATGGTTAAGTTTCATAACCATAGACATGTGTTTTCATTTGATGAACGGGATCACATCATTAGAGAACGATGTGATGGACTAGACCCATCCGTTAGCTTAGCACTATGATCGTTTAGTTTATTGCTATTGCTTTCTCCATAACTTATACATGTTCCTATGACTATGAGATTATGCAACTCCCGAACACCAGAGGAACACTTAGTGTGCTATCAAACGTCACAATGTAACTGGGTAATTATAAAGATGCTCTACAGGTGTCTCCGATGCTGTTTGTTGCGTAGGCATAGATCGAGATTAGGATTTGTCACTCTGATTGTCGAAGAGGTATCTGTGGGCCCTCTCGGCAACGCACATCACTATGAGCCTTGCAAGCAATGTGACTATTGAGTTTGTTACGGGATGATGCATTATGGAACGAGTAAAGATACTTGCCAGTGACAAGATTGAACTAGGTATGATGATACCGAGGATCAAATCTCGGGCAAGTAACATACCGATGACAAAGGGAACAACGTATGTTGTTATGCGGTTTGACCGATCAAGATCTTCGCAGAATATGTAGGAACTAATATGAGCATCCATGTTTCACTGTTGGTTATTGACTGGAGATGAGTCTCGGCCATGTCTACATAGTTCTTGAACCCGTAGGGTCTGCACGCTTAACGTTCGATGACGATATGTATTGTGAGTTATGTGATTTGATGTATCGAAAGTTGTTCGGAGCCCCGGTTGTGATCACGGATATGACGAGGAGTCTCGAAATGGTTGAGACATAAAGATTGATATATTGGAAGGTTATGTGTGGACACCGGAAAGGTTTCGGATAGGTTCGGGCATTTTCTGGAGTATCGGGGGATTACCGGAACCCCCTCGAGGGTTAATGGGCCTTCATGGGTCTTAGTGGAAGAGAGGAGGAGGCGGCCAGGTGGAGGTGCACGCCCCCAAAGCCCAATCCAAATTGGGGAGGAGGGCGCCCCACTTCCTTCTCTCCCTCTTCCTCCTAGTAGGAGTAGGATTCCCCCTTTGGTGCACGCCCCATGAGACCAGTCGGCCCCCCTCCTCCCCTCCTTTATATACGGGGGAGGGGGCACCCCATATACACACAAGTTGATTTCTTAGCCGTGTGCAGTGCCCCCCTCCATTGATTTCCACCTTGGTCATATTGTCGTAGTGCTTAGGCGAAGCACTGCATTGGTAACTTCATCATCACCGTCAACACGCGTCGTGCTGACGAAACTCTCCCTCGGCCTCAGCTAGATCTAGAGTTCGAGGGACGTCACCGAGCTGAACGTGTGCAGATCATGGAGGTGCCGTGTGTTCGGTACTTGATCGGTTGGATCGCGAAGACATTCTACTACATCAACCGCGTTACTTAATGCTTCTGCTTTCGGTCAATGAGGGTACGTAGACACACTCTCCATTCTCATTGCTGTGCATCTCCTAGATAGATCTTGCGTGATCATAGGAAAAAAAATTGAAATATTGCGTTCCCCAACACTTATAACTTATAAGGACTTGATTCCATAAACAGATTGAACATCCAATTACATAGGTGGCTAGTACACACATGACCTTTGCACACACCAAAGTACTCCCTCCATTCCGAATTACTTGTCTTAGGTATAGATGTATCTAGATGTATTTTAGTTTTAGATACATCCATTTCTGCGGCGAGTAAGTTGGAACGGAGGGAGTATGTCCCAAAATGCCTAGAAAACTCAAATAATGTATAAAAAGGTAAAACAAACCCTGAGTAATTTCATATTTGTTAGGACGACACTCCTGTAGTTGCATATTGCCTCTGTAAAATAAATCAAGGCAGGAAGATACAACGTATGTCGTTTCCATACATAGGTGACAAGTTCCCTCTCGGAACCATGAGCCTTTTTGAGAGAAGCTCCGGTTTGTAAGAAGTTTGTACCAAAACTTGTCCCAAATTGGACTAATTTTTTACCACAACATGTTGGTGCTATGTCAGAACACCATGCCAAGTTTCATGATTTTGAGGCGAGTTTTGAATTTACAGTAATTTTAAAACCAGGTTTCTCAATGTTTACTATCGAGTCAGCACCGCCCTGGATAGGCTTTTTCCTCGAGGGTCCCAAATGACAAATCCAAATATGTCACTACATGCAACTTTTCTTATTAAGAATTAAAGCCCATTTGGTGTGCTAGCTAAAAATAAGTTTGTGGGTGCTGGTGGGCGCTAAGAACTTGCGATTCTGTAATGAACAAAGATATCAAGGATCCCGTGACAGTGATGTTCTTTCCCTATGTGTGAATGCTTATAATATTTATGTCTTAATTAAAGAAATGGCAAGCCATTGGCCTAGTATGAAAGAAAATATGGGTCAAAGCCAAGTTGAAAAGGGCAACAATATCTAACTCCAGCTTACAAACAGTACAAAAGCATGAGGATTTATTGCTCATCAGGTTTAGAAAAAATCCAGATTGAACATGACAATGACATATAACTCAACCAAAGTTTTCAATAGTCACAATCAAATGGATCGGTCTGATCCGTACAATCAAGATCCCGGGCCAGAAATTCTACTGGTCCATGGTGACAAGCTGTTGTAAATAGAAGCCGAGCATGATCAGAAGCCCTTAGATCCACCTGAAACTTCTTTTTATGTTGTTCAACACTTGGAGCCATAAGAAATTTCTTGTCGAAAAATTTAATCCTCATGGACAATAGTCCCCTCGCATTTAACATGAAGAACGTGTCAAAGCTAGTGTTTGCATTGTTGGATGCATATCCTTCTAGCATCACTGTCTTCAGACGAATGTCATGAGATCTGAGAAAATCCTGGTGCTTCTTGAACCATCGATTGGTTATACTTGTTTTCCATGTGTTAGTGCCTAAATAGAGATGAAGATTGAAAACACTCGATGTCTAAAAAAGATTATGTTGATAGAGTGATGGCTGAACAATTAATTATAGTACATTATATATATGCTTTCAATGTGCGTGAAATCATCACCTTTATATACAAATTCTCCAGACATGGAAAGCATTGTAGCAAGCCAATAATCGTGTTTAGATCAAAACACCACATACTGATATGTAAGGTCTTGACATAATCCACCACCACTGATAGGATGGACAAGCTCTTCATTGAGCATAGAACATAATATTAGTACCAAAAGTGTACTCCAAGATGATACTTAACTTATGCGCACAAATGAAAAAAGCAGATTAAAAAAGTTTACATGAATAATATACAGTACCTCAATAGGTGTGGAGCCAAACACCATCTTGAACCATCTAAAAGGATCACGAATTGCACCCAAGGTCTCCAGTTTAGGCGCGAAGACTACAGTTATTTGGGAAGGTACTATAGTAGAATCAAGGAGCAACCTTTGAAGTGAAGGCGCATCTTTGATGATCAGATCATGTCCAAAAAAACAAATTACCATGCTTACAAGGTGGGGCGACTTTATTTTGAGACAGAGGATACAAATTTCTATTCCAAAAACAAGCAGCAAGCAGTCCAGGGCAGGGCAGCTGGAGTGGGTGATGTTGTGTAGTGCGGACTCTGATAGATCAACCACCACAAGCGCACGTTTTTTAGCAGTGGGAGTCAAATAATTTGTACCAGATTGTCTACTAGATGGCGCCAGATGAAGGTGGCGGTGTGGAGAGAGGAGGAAAACCACGAGATGGACATCAGTGGCTAGGGCACAGATACATCGGTTCATGGTATGTTACATACATAGTCATGGTAGAACTGAAGCTGCTAGAGTTTATCGAATTGATGGGATGTCAGCCAGGTGGCCACCGTGCAGGGTATGTCCAGCAGGTAGCATGCCGGGATGCAGATGCATTGAATGCAACCCTGGTGGGAGGAGATGATGGCTCCAGGGAGTTTAGAATCATCATCGACAGATAGCTGCCAACATTCGAGACAAAGAGGAGCGGCACGCCACTGAGTGCGCCACCAAGATGCGAAGACTTGCACTACAAAAAAAGACACATCCGTGACATTTTGGGCCGAATGAATTTTTTTCCAATCATGCTTATGACACTTCTATGATGATAATTGTGACAAAACCCGGTATCATCATAGATGTGGTGGGCTCCTACTTCTATGAAAAAAATCATGAATGAATGAAAATGGGCTTTTCATCCTGGGCGGGCCGGAGAGGCAGCTGCATGACATTCTTTGGGCCTTCCATGACAGAAAAAACCATGGTAGAAGCGAGGGCGAGGAAAATATCGAGGGAGTTCCCGGTTACGGTGGGTGGTCGGGGGCCGAGCGATGCACGTTTCTCTCGTACGTACGCGTGTGTGTGCGAGGCGTTGCGCTCTAACTAAACCCAAGTGAGGCGTTGGGCTCTAATTGAACCCGAGCGATTGCACTAGCTACATTAATGAACCCGAGTGATTCCTTCACTACTGCTGCTAATTAAAGTCGGTCGATGCTGCCTCTTGATGAACAGTGAGCATTGTTAGGGGTTTGGATGAACAGTTTCCGGTGGGGGTTGGATGAACAGGACCCCGTGGTGTTCCCACTGGATGAACAGTACCCTGGTCGATTGAGCCGGTGGATGAACAGGACCCCGTGGTGGGGGTGCATGAACAGGACCCCGTGGAGGGCTGGATGAACAGGATGACCCCGTGGAGGGCTGGTTGAACAGTAGCCGGTGGAGGGCTGGATGAACAGTAGCCCCTAGAGGGGTGGTTGAACAGGACCCCATGGAGAGGGCTGGTTGAACAGTAGCCGATGGAGGAGCGCGCGGTGGAGGCTGGATGAACAGGAGCCCGTGGATGAACAGTCGCAGGTGGAGGCTGGAGGGAGTCAACGGTGGATGAAAAGTAGCCCGTGGAGGCTAGAGGAGGTCAACGGTGGAGATGAACAATATCCCGTGGAGTCCCCTTTTGCGGTACACCACACCCCTCCCAATGAACATGACCCCCGTTTCGACCGTAGCGCTCCAACACAAGTCTGTTTCCTCCGTTTTGCGGTACGCCACACCCCTCCCGATCAACAGGACCCCGTTTCGACCGTAGGAGGTCCAAGAGAAGTCCGTTTCCTCCGTTTTGCAGTACAACAGACACCTCCCAATTAACAAGATCCCGTTTCGACTGTGGCCGATCGGACACAAGGCCGTGTCCTCCGTTCTGCGGTACGCCAGGCCTTGTTTCCATCGGCTGTTCCGTCCAAGCCGGTGGGCTCCCGATGAACAACATGCGCTCCGTTGCCTCCCGATGAACACGACGCATTTTGTTGCCTCCCCATGAACACGACGCATTCTGTATGTACGTACGTGGTCGTATTTACTTTCTTGCACCCTGGCCGCTGTACGTATGTGTACATGCTACCTGCACTCCTCTACTACGACACGTGCATGCCTCTACATCGACCAGTATGTACGTACATGTGTGCGACCAGAATGACAACGCTACGTACTCTTCTACCAGGTGGGTCCCGACTGTTAGGCACTTCCTTCCGTGCGAAGATGTAGCCAGTGGGTCCCAGCAATCAGGGGGGGAATCATTTTTTTGCCCGTAATATGGACACACTTCCTTGCGTGCAAAGATGTAGCTGGTGGGTCCCAGCTATCAGGGGGAAACATTTTTTTCACGAAATACGGTGGCCCGTCTGGTGGGTCCCTACTGTCAGGTGGAGGAATCATAATTTTCCGCATAATAAGGAGGCACTTCCTTGCTGCCGCCGTGGACCCATCTGTCAGCCTCTGCACGTATAGTACTCTTCTGATGGAAGTTGGTCATTGACCACATTGACCACGCTGTACCGAGAGCACCAAGGCGGTGGACAACAGCGAGGCCTAGGAAGGGGACGAAGCGGAGCCGGGGAAGACGTGGCAGTCGATGCCCACGCGGAGAGGAGTACGAGGGTTCACTGGTTTGGCTGCAGTGTGAGGCTGCCGTCGCCGTAGGGCTTGGCCAGCGGTGGTAGTAGTAGGGGGCGGTGAGGCCTCCGCGGCAGCACAGCCGGCCATGGGAGGCAGGAGCAGGCGGCACAAGTGGTGATACGTCTCCAATGTATCTATAATTTTTGATTGCTCCATGCTATATTATCTACTGTTTTGGACTATATTGGGCTTTATTTTCCACTTTTATATTATTTTTGGGACTAACCTATTAACTGGAGGCCCGGCCCAGAATTGCTGTATTTTGCCTATTTCAGTGTTTCAGAGAAACAGAATATCAAACGGAGTCCAAACGGAATAAAATCTTCGGGAACGTGATTTTCTCACCGAACGTGATCCAGGAGACTTGGACCCTACTACAAGGGATCAAAGAGGAGGTGACGAGGGTGGGGGGCGCCACCCTAGGGCGCGCCCCCTGCCTCGTGGGCCCCTCGGTGCTCCACCGACGTACTCCTTCCTCCTATATATACCTACATACCCCCAAACGATCAGAACAGGAGCCAAAAACCTAATTCCACCGCCGCAACTTTCTCTATCCACGAGATCCCATCTTGGGGCCTGTTCCGGAGCTCCGCCGGAAGAGGGTCGTCATCACGGAGGGCTTCTGCATCATCATAGCCCCTCCGATGAAGTGTGAGTAGTTTACCTCAGACCTTTGGGTCCATAGTTAGTAGCTAGATGGCTTCTTCTCTCTCTTTGAATCTCAATACAAAGTTCTCCCCCTCTCTTGTGGAGATATATTCGATGTAATCTTATTTTTGCGGTGTGTTTGTTGAGATCGATGAATTGTGGGTTTATGATCAAGTCTATCTATGAATAATATTTGAATCTTCTCTGAATTCTTTTATGTATGATTGGTTATCTTTGCAAGTCTCTTCGAATTATCCGTTTGGTTTGGTCGACTAGATTGTTTGTTCTTGCCATGGAAGAAGTGCTTAGCTTTGGGTTCGATCTTGCGGTGTCCTTTCCCAGTGACAGAAGGGGCAGCAAGGCACGTATTGCATCGTTGCCATCGAGGATAACAAGATGGGGTTTATTTCATATTGCATGAATTTATCTCTCTACATCATGTCATTTTGCTTAAGGCGTTACTCTGTTTTTAACTTGATACTCTAGATGCATGCTGGATAGCGGTTGATGAGTGGAGTAATAGTAGTAGATGCAGAATCGTTTAGGTCTACTTGTCACGGACGTGATTCCTATATACATGATCATGCCTAGATATTCTCATAACTATGCTCAATTCTGTCAATTGCTCAACAGTAATTTGTTCACCCACCGTAGAATACTTATGCTCTTGAGAGAAGCCACTAGTGAAACCTATGGCCCCCGGGTCTATTCTCATCATATCAATCTCCATCACTTTAATCTTGCTTTGCTTTTTTACTTTGCCTTTACTTTTTACTTTGCATCTTTATACCAAAAATACCAAAAATATTATATCTATCAGATCTCACTCTCGTAAGTGACCGTGAAGGGACTGACAACCCCTAATCGCGTTGGTTGCGAGTAGCTATCGTTTTGTGCAGGTATGAGGGACTTGAGTGTGGCCTCCTACTGGATTGATACCTTGGTTCTCAAAAACTGAGGGAAATACTTACGCTACTCTGCTGCATCATCCCTTCCTCTTCGGGGAAAACCAATGCAAGCTCAAGACGTAGCAAGAAGGATTTCTGGCGCTGTTGTCAGGGAGTCTATGCAAAAGTCAATATACCAAGTACCCATCGCAATCCCTATCTCTCGCATTACATTATTTGCCATTTGCCTCTTGTTTTGCTCTCCCCCACTTCACCCTTGCTGTTTTATTTGCCCTCTCCCTCTCTCTATCCTCCCTCTTTATTTACCTCTCTTTTGCCCGTTTGCTCTTGTTTGCTCGTGTGCTAGTTTGCTTGTTTGTCACGATGGCTCAAGATAATACTAAATTGTGTGACTTCACCAATACCAATAATAATGATTTCCTTAGCACTCCGATTACTCCTCTTACCGATGCTGAATCCTGTGAAATTAATACTGCTTTGTTGAATCTTGTTATGAAAGATCAATTCGCCCGCCTTCCTAGTGAAGATGCCACTACTCATCTGAATAGCTTCCTTGATTTATGTGATATGCAAAAGAAAAAGATGTCAATAATGATGTCGCTAAATTGAAGCTATTTCCTTTTTCGCTTAGAGATCGTGCTAAAGCTTCGCTTTCGTCTTTGCCTAAGAATGGTATTGATTCATGGAACAAGTGCAAAGATGCTTTTATCTCTAAGTATTTTCCTCCCGCTAAGATCATCTCTCTTAGAAAGGATATTACAAACTTTAAACAACTTGATCATGAACATGTTGCACAAGCTTGGGGGAGAATGAAATTAATGATACGTAATTGCCCTACTCATGGTTTGAACTTGTGGATGATCATACAAAATTTTTATGCCGGATTGAATTTTGCTTCTAGAAATCTTTTAGATTCGGCCGCAGGAGGCACTTTTATGGAAATCACTTTAGGAGATGCTACTAAACCCCTAGATAATATTATGGTTAATTATTCTCAATGGCATACTGAAAGAACTTCTAATAAAAAGGTGCATGCGATAGAAGAAATTAATGTGTTGAGTGGAAAGATGGATGAACTTATGAAATTATTTGCTACTAAGAGTGTTTCTTCTGATCCTAATGATATGCCTTTGTCTACTTTGATTGAGAATAACAATGAATCTATGGATGTGAATTTTTTTGGTAGGAATAATTTTGGTAACAACGCTTATAGAGGGAATTTTAATCCTAGGCCATATCCTAGTAATCCTTCTAATAATTATGGGAATTCTTACAACAACTCTTATGGAAATTATAATAAGATGCCCTCTGATTTTGAATCTAATATTAAAGAATTTATTTCTTCGCAAAAGAATTTTAATGCTATGATTGAAGAAAAATTGCTTAAGATTGATGATTTGGCTAGGAACATTGATAAAATTGCTCTTGATGTTGATTCTTTAAAGCTTAGATCTATTCCACCTAAGCATGATATCAATGAGTCTCTAAAATCCATGAGAATTTCGATTGATGAGTGTAAGGAAAGAACCGCTAGGAAGCGTGCTTCAAAAGATGCCTTTATTAAAGCGTGTTCTTCCAATTCCTATGAAAATCAAGATGAAGATCTAAAAGTTATTGATGTGTCCCCTATTAAATCTGTGTTTTGCAATATGAATCTTGATGAAACTGAATATGATCTTCCTTTACCTAGAAGGCGTTCTAAAAATTCGGAGTACTTAGATCTTAATGATGAAATTGGTGAAAGTGGGATTGAAAGAAATAAAAATCTAGATGTTGCTAAACCCACTATATTGGATTTCAAGGAATTTAATTATGAAAGTTGCTCTTTAATTGATTGTATTTCCTTGTTGCAATCCGTGCTAAATTCTCCACATGCTTATAGTCGAAATAAAGCCTTTACGAACATATTGTTGATGCCTTGATGCAATCTTATGAAGAAAAACTTGAGTTGAAAGTTTCTATCGCTAGAAAACTCTATGATGAGTGGGAACCAACTATTAAAATTAAAATTAAAGATCATGAGTTTTATGCTTTTTGTGATTTGGGTGCTAGTGTCTCTACTATTCCCAAGACTTTGTGTGATTTACTAGATTTCCGCGATTTTGATGATTCCTCTCTAAACTTGCATCTTGCGGATTCCACTATTAAGAAACCTATGGGAAGAATTAATGATGTTCTTATTGTTGAAAATAGGAATTATTTGCCCGTAGATTTCATTGTTCTTGATATAGATTGCAATCCTTCTTTCCCTATTATTCTTGGTAGACCTTACCTTAGAACGGTTGGTGCGATTATTGATATGAAGGAAGGGAATATTAGATTTCAATTTCCATTAGAAAATGGCATGGAAAACTTTCCAAGAAAGAAAATAAAATTACCATATGAAACTATCATGGGAGCCACTTATGGATTGCCTACCAAAGATGGCAATACCTAGATCTATTCTTGCTTGTTATGCCTAGCTAGGGGCGTTAAACGATAGCGCTTGTTGGGAGGCAGCCCAATTTTATTTTTATTCATTGCCTTTTGCTCCTGTTTAGTAATAAATAAATTATATAGCCTCTGTTTTGGTTGTGTTTTTTGTGTTTAATTAGTGTTTGTGCCAAGTAAAACCGTTGGGAAGACTTGGGGAAAGTCTTGTTGAACTTGCTGTAAAAAACAGAAACTTTAGCGCTCACGAGAACTGCTGTCATTTTTATTTGAAGAGTGATATTTAGATAATTATTTTTGAAGATTATTAATATATAAATTCCTCACGTCCAGAAATTTATTTTAGAATTTTTGGGGTTCCATATCTTGCGCTAGCTACAGATTACTACAGACTGTTCTGTTTTTGACAGATTCTGTTTTTCGTGTGTTGTTTGCTTATTTTGATGAATCTATGGCTAGTAAAATAGTTTATAATCCATAGAGAAGTTGGAGTACAGTAGATTTAACCCCAATATAAGTAAATAATGAGTTCATTACAGTACCTTGAAGTGGTGTTTTGTTTTCTTTCGCTAACGGAGCTCACGAGTTTTCTATTTTGAGTTTTGTGTTGTGAAGTTTTCAAGTTTTGGGTAAATTCTTGTGATGGATTATGGAACAAGGAGTGGCAAGAGCCTAAGCTTGGGGATTCCCATGGCACCCTCAAGATAATCCAAGGACACCAAAAATTCAAAGCTTGGGGATGCCCCGGAAGGCATCCCCTCTTTCGTCCACCTCCATCGGTAATTTACTTGGAGCTATATTTTTATTCACCAACATGATATGTGTTTTGCTTGGAGCGTCTTGTATTATTTGTGTCCTTTTTGTTAGTATGCCAGAATCATACTTGCTGTACACACCTTTTGAGGAGAGCCATACATGAATTAAAATTTGATAGAATACTCTATGTGCTTCACTTATATCTTTTGAGCTAAGTAGTTTTGCTCTATATGCTTCACTTATATCTTTTGAGCGTTATAATTTTGCTCTATGTGCTTCACTTAGATCTTTTAGAGCACGGTGGTGGATTTGTTTTAAAGAAACTATTGATGTCTCATGCTTCACTTAAATTATTTTGAGAGTCTCTTAATAGCATGGTAATTTTCTTAATAATAATATGCTTGGTATTCAAGATTTGTGAAACTTTCGTTTGAGTGTGTTGAATACTAAGAAAAGATTGAAGCATGATAATTGTTTTGAGATATGGAGGTGATAATATTAAAGTCATGCTAGTTGAGTAGTTGTGAATTTAAAGAATACTTGTGTTGAAGTTTGTGATTCCCGTAGCATGCACGTATGGTGAACCGTTATGTGATGAAGTCGGAGCATGATTTATTTATTGATTGTCTTCCTTATGAGTGGCGGTCGGCGACGAGCGATGGTATTTTCCTACCAATCTATCCCCCTAGGAGCATGCGTGTAGTACTTTGCTTTGATAACTTCTAGATTTTTGCAATAAGTATATGAGTTCTTTATGACTAATGTTGAGTCCATGGATCATACGCATCTCACCCTTCCACCCTCACTAGCCTCTCTAATACCGCGCACCTTTCGCCGGTATCATACACCTACCATATACCTTCCTCAAAACAGCCACCATACCTACCTATTATGGCATTTCCATAGCCATTCCGAGATATATTGCCATGCAACTTTCCACCATCTGTTCATCATGCCACATTCATCATTGTCATATTGCTTAGCATGATCATGTAGTTGACATAGTATTTGTGGCAAAGCCACCGTTCATAATTTTTCATACTTTTCACTTTTTATTCATTGCATATCCTGGTACACCGCCGGAGGCATCCATATAGAGTCATACTTTGTTTTAGTATCGACTTGTAATCATTGAGTTGTAAATAAATAGAAGTGTGATGATTATCATTTAATAGAGCATTGTCCCCCAAAAAAAGAAAGGCCGAAGAAAAAGAAGGCCCAAAAAAAAGAAAATAAATAAAAAGGGGCAATGCTACTATCCTTTTTCCACACTTGTGCTTCAAAGTAGCACCATGATATAGCGAGTCTCATATATTGTGCTTCAAAGTAGCACCATGTTCTTCATATAGAGAGTCCCATATGTTGTCACTTTCATATACTAGTGGGAATTTTACATTTAACTTGGCTTGTATATTCCAATGATGGGCTTCCTCAAATTGCCCTAGGTCTTCGTGAGCAAGCAAGTTGGATGCACACCCACTAGTTTCTTTTGTTGAGCTTTCATACATTTATAGCTCTAGTGCATCCGTTGCAAGGCAATCCCTACTCACTCACATTGATATGTATTGATGGGCATCTCCATAGCCCGCTGATACGCCTAGTTGATGTGAGACTATCTTCCCCTCCTTTTTGTCTTCTCCACAACCACCATTCTATTCCATCTATAGTGCTATATCCATGGCTCACGCTCATGTATTGCGTGAAGATTGAAAAAGTTTTGAAAAAGTTAGAGTATGAAACAATTGCTTGGCTTTTCATCGGGGTTGTGCATGATTTAATACTTTGTGTGGTGAAGATGGAGCATAGCCAGACTATATGATTTTGTAGGGATAACTCTCTTTGGCCATGTTATTTTGAGAAGACATAATTGCTTTGTTAGTATGCTTGAAGTATTATTATTTTTATGTCAATATAAACTTTTGTCTTGAATCTGTCTAATCTGAATATTCATACCACAATTAAGAAGATTTACATTGAAATTATGCCAAGTAGCACTCCGCATCAAAAATTCTCTTTTTATCATTTACCTACTCGAGGACGAGCAGGAATTAAGCTTGGGGATGCCTGATACGTCTCCAACGTATCTATAATTTTTTATTGCTCCATGCTATATTATATACTGTTTTGGACTACATTGGGCTTTATTTTCCACTTTTATATTATTTTTGGGACTAACCTATTAACCGGAAGGCCGTCCCAGAATTTCTGTTTTTTGCCTATTTCAGTGTTTTGGAGAAACAGAATATCAAACGGAGTCCAAACGGAATAAAATCTTTGGGACCGTGATTTTCTCACCGAACGTGATCCAGGAGACTTGGACCCTACTGCAAGGGATCAAAAGAGTAGGTCACGAGGGTGGGGGGCGCCCCCCCTAGGGCGCGCCCCCTGCCTCGTGGGCCCCTCTGTGCTCCACCGACGTACTCCTTCCTCCTATATATACCTACGTACCCCCAAACGATTAGAACAGGAGCCAAAAACCTAATTCCACCGCTGCAACTTTCTGTATCCACGAGATCCCATCTTGGGGCCTGTTCCTAAGCTCCGCCGGAAGAGGGCCGTCATCATGGAGGGCTTCTACATCATCATAGCCCCTCCGATGAAGTGTGAGTAGTTTACCTAAGACCTTCGGGTCCATAGTTAGTAGCTAGATGGCTTCTTCTCTCTCTTTGAATCTCAATACAAAGTTCTCCCCCTCTCTTGTGGAGATCTATTCGATGTAATCTTCTTTTTGCGGTGTGTTTGTTGAGATCGATGAATTGTGGGTTTATGATCAAGTCTATCTATGAATAATATTTGAATCTTCTCTGAATTCTTTTATGTATGATTGGTTATCTTTGCAAGTCTCTTCGAATTATCCATTTGGTTTGGCCGACTAGATTGGTAGTTCTTGCTATGGGAGAAGTGCTTAGCTTGGGGTTCGATCTTGCGGTGTCCTTTCCAAGTGACAGAAGGGGCAGCAAGGCACTTATTGCATCATTGCCATCGAGGATAACAAGATGGGGTATATTTCATATTGCATGAATTTATCTCTCTACATCATGTCATCTTGCTTAAGGCGTTACTCTATTTTTTAATTTAATACTCTAGATGCATGCTGGATTGCAGTCGATGAGTGGAGTAATAGTAGTAGATGCAGAATCGTTTCGGTCTACTTGTCACGGACGTGATGCCTATATACATGATCATGCCTAGATATTCTCATAACTATGCTCAATTCTGTCAATTGCTCAATAGTAATTTGTTCACCCACCGTAGAATACTTATGCTCTTGAGAGAAGCCACTAGTGAAACCTATGGCCCCTGGGTCTATTCTCATCATATCAATCTCCATCACTTTAATCTTGCTTTGCTTTTTTACTTTGCCTTTACTTTTTACTTTGCATCTTTATACCAAAAATACCAAAAATATTATATCTATCAGATCTCACTCTCATAAGTGACCGTGAAGGGATTGACAACCCCTAATCACGTTGGTTGCGAGTAGCTATCGTGTTGTGCATGTACGAGGGACTTGAGCGTGGCCTCCTACTGGATTGATACCTTGGTTCTCAAAAACTGAGGGAAATACTTACGCTACTCTGCTGCATCATCCCTTCCTCTTCGGGGAAAACCAACGCAAGCTCAAGATGTAGCAACTGGCACTGCTTTGGGCGACTGGAGCAAGAAGAACAGAGGTTGAAGAAGCACTACGGCCGTTGGATGGACATCGTACGGTCACTAGAGCTAGAATCGTTCGTATTGACTAAGTTGACAAGGCCCTCCGTCCCTATCAACTTAGTAGGCCCACATGTCAGACTCCCACTATGCTAGGTCCCAGCTAGCAGGGGGAGTATTCATTTTTTTGTGCATAATAAGGAGGCACTTCCTTACGTGCGAAGATATAGCTAGTGGGTCCGACCTGTCAGCGGGGGGAACATTTTTTTCACGAAATACAGAGGCCCTTCTGGTGGGTCCTAGATGTCAGGTGGAGGAATCATTATTTTGCGCTTAATAAGGAGACATTTCCTTGTGTGCGGACATGGACCCAGCTATCAGCCTCTCCACGTACAGTCGACGTCCGATGGATGTCGTTCATTGACCACATTGACCACGGCGTGCCAAGAGCACCAGGGCGGTGGACGGCGGTGAGGCCTAGGAAGGGAATGGCACGGAGCCGGGGAAGACTCGACAGTGGTTGCCCACGCGGTGGGGAGTATGCGGGTTTACTGGTCCGGTTGCCATCGCCCGAAAATAACAGGAGGTGTGAGTGAGTAGAGGAATGGCCTAGCCAGCAATGGAGTAGGGTGGGGTGGTGCGGCCTGTGTGGCAGCACAGCCGGCCACGGGAGGCGGGAGCACGTAGTCCCACCGATGCTGGTTTGGGCGGCTGGAGCAAGAAGATCAGATATTGAAGAAGCAGCACGGCTGTTGGATTAACATCCAACAGTCACTGCTGCTAGAATCGTTTGTGGACTAAGTTGACAAAGCCTTTCGTACACGTCAACCTATGATACGTCTCCAACGTATCTATAATTTTCGATTGTTCCATGGTGTTTTATTAGTTTTATATGCATTTATATGCTATTTTATATGATTTTTGGGACTAACCTATTAACTTAGTGACCAGTGTCAGTTTCTATTTTCCCCTTGTTTTTTACATCGCAGAAAATCAATATCAAACAAAGTCCAAATGCCACGAAACATTATGGAGATTTTTATGGACCAGAAGGAAGATGTAGGGCCCTGGTTACACCTGGGGGGAGTCCCGAGGAGGGGACAACTCACCAGGGTGCGCTAGGAGGCCCAGGTGTGCCCTGGAGGGTTGTTCCCACCTCGGGTGCCCCTGGACTGCCTCTTTGCTATATAAATACCCCAAAAATCCCAAAACCCTAGGGGAGTCGATGAAATATTCATCCAGCTGCCGCAGAGTCCAGAACCACCAGATCCAATATAGACACCATCACGGAGGGGTTCATCACTTCCATTGGTGCCTCTCCGATGATGCGTGAGTAGTTCTTTGTATACCTTCGGGTCCGTAGTTAGTAGATAGATGGCTTCATCTCTCTCTCTCTCTTGATTCTCAATACAATGGTCTCTTGGAGATCCATATGATGTAACTCTTTTGCAGTGTGTTTGTTGGATCGATGAACTTTGAGTTTATGATCAGATCTATCTTTTTATATCCATGAAAGTATTTGAGTTTCTTTGATATCTTTTATGCATGATCCTTATAGCCTCGTATTCCTTCTCCGATATTTGGGTTTTGTTTGGCCAACTTGATCTATTTATCTTGCAATGGGAAGAGGTGCCCGGTAGTGGGTTCGATCTTACAATGCTTGATCCCAATGACCGAAAGGGAACCAACACGTATGTATCGTTGCTACTAAGGATAAAAAGGTGGGATCTATATCTACCGCCATAGATAAACGGATCTTGTCTACATCATGTCATCGTTCTTATTGCAGGACTCCATTTTTCCATGAACTTAATACACTAGATGCATGCTGGATAGCGGTCGATGTCTGGAATAATAGTAGTAGATGTAGGCAGGAGTCGTTCTACTAATCTTGGACGTGATGCCTATGTAATGATCATTGCCTAGATATCGTCATAATTATTTGAGGTTCTATCAATTGCCCAACAATAATTTGTTTACCCACCGTTTGCTATTTTTCTCAAGAGAAGAAACTAGTGAAACATACGCCCCCCAGGTCTCCTTTCTCATATATTTGCCTTTGCGATCTATTTTTGTCTTGCTTTTATTTTTAGATCTACTAAACCAAAAACCCAAAAATACTTTGCTGCACTTTATTTTATTTGCGATCTATTATTTCAATCTATCACAAATTTATCTCCCATCCATGCACCGTTTCTGGCGCCATTACCCGTAGGGATTGACAACCCCTTTAACACGTTGGGTTGTGAGTGGTTGTTATTTGTGTGCAAGGGCTGTTTATGTTGTGTTGCCTGGTTCTCCTACAAGTTCGATAACCTTTGTTTCATATCCGAGGGAAATACCTACCGCCGCTGTGCTGCATCATCCCTTCCTCTTTGGGAAATACCGACGTAGCTTCAAGCGACATCAAAAGGAATTTCTGGCGCCATTGCCGGGGAGGATCTTCTTCATAACCAGGTTCCAAATCGCAAATGTCATCTCCTCGCAATTTACATTATTTGCAATTTACCTCTCGTTTTCCTCTCCCCCACTTCACAAAAAAATTCGTTTTATTCGCCCTCTTTTTTGTTTGCCTTTTTCTCGTCAGATCTCATGTTTGCTTGTGTTGCCATGTGCCTTCTATTTACTTGCATTTTCGCATGCTAAAAAATCTATTGATATGGATCCTCATCCACTTGCCAATATTTTTAAAAGATCAAATTATGATGAACCAATTCCTAGTGATTTGAATGCACTAGATTATCTTTATGAAGTTTTGCTTGAGATTCGTGAATCTGAAAATTGTGATAAAGAAATTTATAAAGTGATTCATGATAGCTCCTTGAATGAAAAAACATGATTGCAATGATTTCACTATAAATTCTATTAATGTCAATTGTCTTAGTGATATGCAAAACCCCAAGCTTGGGGATGCTTGTTTTGGTATGTCCACTACTTATTGCAATGATCATGATTGGGGTGATGATTCTTACAATCCTGAAAATTTATTCAAATATCATGATGAATATGCTTGCGATATTATTAAAAGTGGGCTTGGAGAGGTCATGACTTTATATGATGATAATCCCACTATCTTGGAAGATTATAAAACTTTTATGGATGTGGATCGTGAAGAGAAAATTTTATATGATAGCTATGTTATTGAATTTGATTATGATCCTACATATAATTATTTTGAGAAAGGAAAATATGGTCGTAGAAATTTTCATGTTACTAAATCACCTCTCGTTATATTTAGATCGTTATTGTTTCTTTCTTCTTCCATGCATATGCTAGATATATCTTGTCTTGATAATTTGTTTGCCTATAAAATTCATATGCATAGGAAGTATGTTAGACTTAAATGTGTTTTTCATATGTTTCATAATGCTCTCTTTGTGTGTCAATTTTTATCTTTCCTGTGAGCATCATTGAAAACTTATGCCTAGCTAGGGGCGTAAAACAATAGCGCTTGTTGGGAGGCAACCCAATGAATAAAATTTATTTTTTCTTTTTGCTTCCTGTTTTTGAGTGTTAGCACAATTATGCTACTGTTATGATTGTGTTTTTTGTGTTTTAATTAGTGTTTGTGCCAAGTAAAGCCTTTAGGATCTTCTTGGGCAATAGTTGTTTGATCTTGCTGAAAAAACAGAAAGTTTTGCGCTCACGAAAAAAAATTTGACTTTTTACCAGAGAGCGATAAAATACCCATTCCAATTGCAGTAGATCAATGTACAAATTTCTTAGGCCGTCCTAATTTTTCAGAGTTTTTTGAGTTACAGAAGTATTCAAAATAGTCAGATTGCCACAGACTGTTCTGTTTTGACAAATTCTGTTTTCTTTGTGGTGTGTGCTTATTTTGATGGCTGTATGGTTTTCTTTGATGAGTTTTGCCATAAAAAAGTTGGAATACAGTAGATATAATACAAAAACAAAATATGAATTGGTTTGATACATCACTTATAGTAGCGATTTATTATTCTTATACTAACGGATCTCACGAAGGTTTTGTTGAGTTTTGTGTGATTGAAGTTTTCAAGTTTTGGGTTATCTTACGATGGATGAAGGAAGGATGTAAGAGCCTAATCTTGGGGATGCCCCGGCTGTTGGGGAACGCAGTATTTCAAAAAAATTCCTACGGTCATGCAAGATCTATCTAGGAGATGCATAGCAATGAGAGGGGAGAGTGTGTCTACGTAACCTCGTAGACCGAAAGTGGAAGCATTGAGTTATGCGGTTGATGTGGGCGAATGTCTTCGTGATCCAACCGATCAAGTACCAAACGCATGACACCTCCACGATCTGCACACATTCAGCTCGGTGACGTCCCTTGAACTCTAGATCCAGTTGAGGCCGAGGAAGAGCTTCGTCAGCATGATGACATGTTGACGGTGATGATGAAGTTACCAATGCAGGGCTTTGCCTAAGCACTACGACAATATGACCGAGGTGGAAATCTGTGAAGGGGGCCACTGCACACGGCTAAGAAATCTACTTGTGTCTCTATGGGGTGCCCCCCTCCCCCGTATATAAAGGAGGGGAGGAGGGGGCCGGCCGGCCCCAAGGGGGGGGGGAATCCTACTCCTGCTAGGAGTAGATTCCCCCCTTTCCTAGTCCAACTAGGAGGGGAAGGAAAGAGGAAGAGGCAGAGAAGGAAAGCCCCCCCCCCCCAATTCAGATTGGTCTTGGGGGGGCACGTGCCTCCACCTAGCCACCTCCTTCTCTCTTCCACTAAGGCCCATGAAGGCCCATTAACCCTCCGGGGGGTTCCGGTAACCCCCTGGTACTCCAGAAAATGCCCGAACCTATCCAAAACCTTTCCAGTGTCCAAAGGTAACCTTCCAATATATCAATCTTTATGCCTCGATCATTCTGAGACTCCTCTTCATGTCTGTGATCACATCCAGGACTCTAAACAACCTTCGGTACATCAAATCACATAACTCACAATACATATTGTCATCCAACGTTAAGCGTGCGGACCCTATGGGTTCGAGAACTATGTAGAGATGGCCGAGACTCATCTCCGGTAAATAACAAATAGCGGAACCTGGATGCTCATATTGGTTCCTACATATTCTAAGAAGATCTTTATCGGTCAAACCGCATAACAACATACGTTGTTCCCTTTGTCATCGGTATGTTACTTGCCCGAGATTCGATCATCGGTATCATCATACCTAGTTCAATCTCATCACGGGCAAGTCTCTTTAATCGTTCCGTAATGCATCATCCTGTAACTAACTCATTAGTCACATTGCTTGCAAGGCTCATAGTGATGTGCATTACCGAGAGGGCCTAGAGATACCTCTCCAACAATCAGAGTGAAAAATCCTAATCTCGATCTATGCCAACTCAACAAACACCATCGGAGACACCTATAGAGCATCTTTATAATCACCCAGTTATGTTGTGATGTTTGATATCACACTAAGTGTTCCTCCGGTATTTGGGAGTTGCATAATCTCATAGTCATAGGAACATGTATAAGTTATGGTGAAAGCAATAGCAATAAACTAAACGATCATGGTGCTAAGCTAACGGATGGGTCTAGTCCATCACATCATTCTCTAATGATGTGATCCCATTCATCAAATGACAACACATGTCTATGGCTAGGAAACTTAACGATCTTTGATTAACAAGCTAGTCTAGTAGAGGCATACTAGGGATACTCTGTTTGTCTATATGTATTCACACATGTACTAAGTTTCTGGTTTATACAATTCTAACATGAATAATAAACATTTATCATGATATAAGGAAATATAAATAACAACTTTATTATTGCCTCTAGGGCATATTTCCTTCAGTCTCCCACTTGCACTAGAGTCAATAATCTAGATTACATAGTAATGATTCTAACACCCATGGAGTCTTGGTGCTGTTCATGTTTTGCTCGTGATAGAGGCTTAGTCAACGGGTCTGCAACATTCAGATCTGTATGTATCTTGCAAATCTCTATGTCTCCTTCCTTGACTTGATCGCGGATGGAATTGAAGAGTCTCTTGATGTGCTTGGTTCTCTTGTGAAATATGGATTCCTTTGCCAAGGCAATTGCACTAGTATTGTCACAAAAGATTTTCATTGGACCCGATGCACTAGGTACTACACCTAGATCGGATATGAACTCCTTCATCCAGACTCCTTCATTTGCTGCTTATGAAGTAGCTATGTCTTCCGCTTCATACATAGATCCCGCCACGACGCTCTGCTTAGAACTGCACCAACTGACAGCTCCACCATTCAAAAAATACGTATACGGTTTGTGACTTAGAGTCATCCGGATCAGTGTCAAAGCTCGCATCGATGTAACCATTATACGACGAGCTCTTTGTCACCTCCATAAACGAGAAACATATCCTTAGTCCTTTTCAGGTATTTTAGGATGTTCTTGACCGCTGTTCAGTGATCCACTCCTAGATTACTTTGGTACCTCAATGCTAAACTAATAGCAAGGTACACATCAGGTCTGGTACACAGCATTGCATACATGATAGAACCTATGGCTGAGGCATAGGGAATGACTTCCATTTTATCTCTATCTTTTGTGGTGGTCGGGCATTGAGTCTGACTCAACTTCACACCTTGTAACACAGGCAAGAACCCTTTCTTTGCTTGATCCATTTTGAACTTCTTCAAAACTTTATCAAGGTATGTGCTTTGTGAAAGTCCAATTAAACGTCTTGATCTATCTCTATAGATCTTGGTGCCCAATATGTAAGCAGCTTCACTATGGTTTATTATTGAAAAATTCTTATTCAAGTATCCTTTTATGTTATTCAGAAATTCAGTATCATTTCCGATCAACAATATGTCATCCACATATAATATGAGAAATGCTACGGAGCTCGCACTCACTTTCTTGTAAATACAGGCTTCTCCAAAAGTCTGTATAAAACCATATGCTTTGATCATACTATCAAAGCGTATATTCCAACTCCGAGATGCTTGCACCAGGTCATAAATGGATCGCTGGAGCTTACACACTTTGTTAGCACCTTTTGGATCGACAAAACCTTCTAGTTGCATCATATACAACTCTTCTTTAAGATATCCATTAAGGAATGCAGTTTTGACATCCATTTGACAAATTTCATAATCATAAAATGTGGCAATTGCTAACGTGATTCGGACGGACTTAAGCATCGCTATGGGTGAGAAGGTGTCATCGTAGTCAATTCCTTGAACTTGTCGAAAATCTTTTGCAACAAGTCGAGCTTTGTAGACAGTAACATTACCGTCAGCGTCGGTCTTCTTCTTGAAGATCCATTTATACTCTATGGCTTGCCGATCATCGGGCAAGTCAACCAAAGTCCACACTTTGATCTGATACATGGATCCCATCTCAGATTTCATGGCCTCAAGCCATTTTGAGGAATCTGGGCTCATCATTGCTTCCTCATAGTTCATAGGTTCGTCATGGTCAAGTAACATGATTTCTAGAACAGGATTACCATGCCACTCTGGTGCGGATCTTACTCTGGTTGACCTATGAGGTTCGGTAGTAACTTGATCAGAAGTTTCATGATCATCATCATTAGCTTCCTCACTAATTGGTGTAGGAATCACTGGAACTAATTTCTATGATGAACTAATTTCCAATAAGGTAGAAGGTACAGTTACCTCATCAAGTTCTACTTTCCTCCCACTAACTTCTTTCGAGAGAGACTCCTTCTCTAGAAAGGTTCCATTCTTAGCAACGAATATCTTGCCTTCGGATCTGTGATAGAAGGTGTACCCAATAGTATCCTTTGTGTATCATATGAAGACACATTTCTCCGATTTGGGTTCAAGCTTATCAGGTTGAAGCTTTTTCACATAAGCATCGCAGCCCCAAACTTTAAGGAACAACAACTTGGGTTTCTTGCCAAACCACAGTCCATACGGTGTCGTCTCAACGGATTTCGATTGTGCCCTATTTAACGTGAATGCATCATCTCTAAAGCATAACCCCAAAACGATAGCGGTAAATCAGTAAGAGACATCATATATCGCACCATATCTAATAAAGTGCGGTTACGACATTCGGACACACCATTACGTTGTGGTGTTCCAGGTGGCGTGAGTTTCGAAACTATTCCGCATTGTTCCAAATGAAGACCAAACTCATAACTCAAATATTCACCTCCATGATCAGATCATAGAAACTTAATTTTCTTGTTATGATGATTTTCCACTTCACTCTGAAATTCTTTGAACTTTTCAAATGTTTCAGACTTATGTTTCATCAAGTAGACATACCCATATCTGCTCAAATCATCTGTGAAGGTCAGAAAATAACGATACCCACCACGAGCATCAACACTCATCGGACCGCATACATCAGTATGTATTATTTCCAATAAGTCTGATGATTGTTCCATTGTTCCGGAGAACGAAGTCTTAGTCAACTTGCCCACGAGGGATGGTTCGCAAGCATCAAGTTATTCATAATCAAGTGATTCCAAAAGCCCATCAGCATGGAGTTTCTTCACGCGCTTTACACCAATATGACCTAAATGGCAGTGCCACAAATAAGTTGCACTATCATTGTTAAACCTATATCTTTTGGCTTCAATACTATGAATATGTGTATCACTACTGTCAAGATTTAGTAAAAATATACCAGTAATCAAGGGTGCATGACCATAAAAGATATTACTCATATAAATAGAACAACCATTATTCTATAATTTAAATGAATAACCGTCTCGCATCAAAAAAGATCCAGACATAATGTTCATGCTTAACGCTGGCACCAAATAACAATTATTCAGGTCTAAAACTAATCTCGATGGTAGATGTAGAGGTAGCGTGCCGACGGCGATCACATCGACTTTGGAACCATTTCCCACGCGCATTGTCACCTCGTCCTTAGCCAAGCTTCGCTTAATCCATAGCCCCTATTTCGAGTTGCAAATATTAGCAACAGAACCAGTATCAAATACCCAGGTGCTACTGCGAGCATTAGTAAGGTACACATCAATAACATGTATATCAAATATACCTTTCACTTTGCCATCCTTCTTATCCGCCAAATACTTGGGGTAGTTCCGCTTCCAGTGACCAGTCCCTTTGCAGTAGAAGCACTCAGTCTCAGGCTTAGGTCCAGACTTGGGCTTCTTCACTTGAGCAGCAACTTGCTTGACGTTCTTTTTGAAGTTCCCCTTCTTCCCTTTGCCCTTCTTCTTGAAACTATTGGTCTTGTTGACCATCAACACTTGATGCTTGTCGGTGTCAAAACCGGCGGATCTCGGGTAGGGGGTCCCGAACTGTGCGTCTAAGGCGGATGGTAACAGGAGGCAGGGGACACAATGTTTTACCCAGGTTCGGGCCCTCGTGATAGAGGTAAAACCCTACGTCCTGCTTGATTTATTCTTGATGATATGGGTATTACAAGAGTTGATCTACCATGAGATCGGAGAGGCTAAACCCTAGAAGCTAGCCTATGGTATGATTGTATGTATATATTCTATCGACTAGCCTGGCCTCGGTTTATATAATGCACCAGAGGCCTAGGATAACAAGAGTCCTAGCGAATACGCCGATGGGGAGGAGTCCTTGTCTTGATCACCAAGTCTTGTGGAATCTTCCATGTATGCGGCAACTGTCCGCACTGGCCCATGAGTATATGGCCATGGGGGTCCTCAGCCTAATCTAACAGATTGGGAGATGATGTGGTGAGTACCCCCTAGTCCAGGACACCGTCAGTAGCCCCCTGAACCGGTCTTCAAGTTAGGGACGCTCCTCAATTCTTCCGAACTGTTCTTCATCTTCAGTTGTCGGTCTTGAAAACTGGTTCAACAAATCTTCTCATCTTCGATCATGAGGATTGCCGAAATGCATTCGACGGGTTTACATGTCGGGTATCTGAGGAGCCCCTTTAAGTTTCCGGCCTTTATCAATGCCTTGTTATTTTTATGCCACACCTCGGGTTTGAAGTTGTTTCCGGGAGGCAGTGTCCTCTTGCGTCTGAGCTCCAACGCCAGACTGCATTCGAGGTATCTTTTGCAGCAGAGCACCAACATCGAACCGCTTTCCGAGCTCCAACGCCAGAATGTATCCGACCTCCAACGCCGGACTATGTCCAAACTCCAACGTCGGACTGTATCTGGGCTCCAACGCCGGAATATATCCGAGGTGTCATATGACCTTGGTTCAAAAAGGTTGAAGGAGTTTAGCCGAGCTTAATGCTGGAAATGCCCTCTATGGAGCTAGCCACTAGCGTCCGAGCTTTATGCTGGACTGCTTCCGAGGTGGTGCACCACCTTGACTGTGGGCCAATTTTTTGTCAATATTTTTTATTGGTGCAATTTATTCTTTGCCGAGATATATAGCCAGTAGCCCTCAAGGTGTGTATCGGTCTAAAACCCGAGATGCACATGAAGGATGACGTAAGACTGCTGATCCCAGTAGCCGCTGAGACTCAGGTTGATTTGTAAAATCGGCCTGAGGATCAAGTCCTAGCTTGGCAGAATACCTTGGGACACTAAAAGCAGCGTGCTCAGTCCTCGAGACTCAGGTTGGGTGCGGCCGACCAACCTGAGGATCAAAATCTCCTCGGAAACTATATTGCACGTAAAATTTTCTGCGTTGGACAGGTAATGCAGTAGCCCCCGAGACACTGGTCGGGTGGTGTAATGACTCTATGTATCCAAGTACTTTACGTCATTTAATGCGTGGATCAACATTGTACAAAACATTGTTGACCGACCATCGGCTTCCACCTCCTCGGCCAGTAGCCGAGGAGTGTTTGTCTTACTTTAAAAAGCCTTTATGAGGGCAAAGATTTACGACAAACAAGGCAATCTGGCCATACGGTTTTATAAACAAAGGTACGCAGAGAGATATTTTATATTACTGTTTAACATAAGAAATGTCTTCCAAAGAAAATAGTTCCGCTATCGGTTCCTTTCTTTGGGTTGTCATGCTAAGCATGATCATGAAACCTCAGCTCTAATGTAAGAGCAAAGTATTGAGGATTTAGTTTGGGAGGCCAGTTAATAGCCCCCAGTAGTGTTCGGCGATAGTCGAGGTCAAGCCGTAAACACTTCGGCCATTGTTATGAATGGCCCGTCATTTAACACAGTCATCGGATCACTGACCAGTTTATGCTTATTGTGACAGTCAGTTTTCGGCTTTCTCCACTGAGGTGCTTAACCATGTGAGCTGGAAGCACAATCGCGGTGGTTCTCCCTTTGCACACCTATCCGAACAAAGCGGAACATAGGAGGCAAGCGCAGGAGCCGGGCAACCCAACTATTGACCGAAGACACAATTCGAAACCGATGCATATATAGCAATATCCGAGAATGTTTTTGCCGAATCTCTAAAGGTGTCCGGCGTTGCACTGCGAGACTTGTGCTGGAAATACACAAATAGTTTAAAAGTGCCATAAGCTTGGAAAACCAAAAAACGTCAGTAAAAACTTGACGTCCGAACAAGATCAAGTGTTCGGTGCCAATCCGAAAATTGGACTTTAGAAGAAAAAAGTGCTTCTGTCGTGCTTTAAAATGACACATCCTATCTCAAGACTTCAAGCGGGTCAGCCTACGGCTTCAACCTCCTATCCCGAAGGCGGAGTACTTCTCATTAGGACAGTTTAGCAAACTAAACTCTAGCGGCTTTGAGAGAGAAATTAGGCTCCCCAGCTAGTGACCACACGCTCGTGTCGAAAAAAGGAATGATAAATAATAATAGTAATAAAAACTTTGCAATGACTAAGAAGAAGAACACTTATTATAAAACGGCTCATATAAATTTAAGAGGCCCCAAGTGACTTGGGTAAAAGAATTTTATGTATAATGATTGTATGTACCGAAGTACTTATATCATATATGTGTTCACCCAAACTTTAAACGCGTCTTAACTGACCATCGGCTTCTCCCTCTTCGGCCAAGGGCCGAAAAGTGTCATGTACTCCGCGTGTCGAGAATATCGACGGTGTTTCTGATGACTAGGCAATCAGGCCATACGGCTGTAATAGACAAAGCGCGCTCAGGGAACTTATGCTATATTACTAACGAAGTGTAAGAAGCATCTTCGAAGAAAATAGTACCCCCACCGATACCTTTCTTTGGTGCTCATTATTACTATGAGACTTGTGCAATAGATTTTTTGTACTCATGAGTTCCGTTGTGTGCCGACCATGATTGAAAACAATAAGAGTGCTAGCTTTCGGCTTCACCCAGTCTGAGGTCAGAGCTCGGAGGACCCGGTCGTGACAATCGCAGAGGTGCTCCCTTTACTCCCTAGCCGAACAATCGGGAACGTAGGGGTAAGCACAGGAGCCAGGCAACCCAGCTTGCAAATCGCTTAAGTCAATATGGTGCATATTGGGGCGTAATACACGAACAAGGAACGAAGCCGTACAAGTATAATCATATGCAAGAGGAAAAAGCTTCATGAAGGAAGCCCCCAAGTAAACGGGGTATTTGAATTTGCATGTCACAAACAAAGTTTTGACAAGGAGATTTTTTACAAGCAATTTTCTTCCAAAAAAGTATAATGCTTGGTCCAACCGAACACAAGCTAAAAATTAAAACTTTCAGCATGAAAATGACTTAGCTGGTTAATGTGTTCGGCATTGATGACGCGGTCCGAGCTTGATGCGGGACAAGGTTCCATCCCCCAAGCCGGTCCCGAGGTGGCGGAGCGGAGAGCTCGACACGCCGAAGTGGTGACATAGCACGGTCAATGCAGGATGGCAGAGTGATGCCGAAGTCCCCGGCATTAGGTAATGAAGTGTTGACAAAGCCCCCCGTCTAGCCGAGGTGGCGTGGTATGTCAATACACCGAGTTCATGATACTGCCCAACCCGGATCATTTTCCTGTGCACAAAAAGTGATGCAAACCAGAGATAATAGTATAAAAAAATCGTTGCATAATAATTTATGCAAAGTGAGTAATAAAAGAAATATGGCATGGCGCCGAAGTCAATGTCGATGCAGGGCGTCGGCGTGATGCGGTAAGGGTGTGGTAATGCCTGAATTCACAGGTTGGTCCGAGTTCCGGATGCGGCGCTCGCTGGACTATGTACGGAAACTGACCGAACCACCACGCGACCGTCGTTAATGCGGCCATCATTTGATAGACCTGTGTACAGATGATGGACAAACTAGAGTAACAATTCCTTGGGAAAAATAAACCCAAACAAGCAAAAAACTACTAGGATTAATAGCACCTGGTTTATTTGTTGTAGCAATCCGAAGAAAGGTGATTCCCAAAATTGGGACTCGATCTGCACACCCATTGCCTGATGGGCGATAAAGCGATGGCATGGCGATGCTGGCAAAGGCTAGCTCACCGAGGTAAAGCCCTTGGTCCAGCTAATGTGAAGGAGTTGGTCGGCTAGTGATGCCGAAGTCTTCGGAGTAGGGTGATAAAGAAATGGCGAAGCCCCAGGTCCAGCCGAGATGTCGAAGCCTCGATGTCAGCCGATGAGTCGAAGTAGGTCAGCGTGATGGATACCGGCTTGAAGGATGTGGGGGAATGCAACTACGCTGATTATTTGGTTAGACGAGGAATCCCAATACCAGTAGGTTGGGGCATTGGACAAGTAACTAAAGGAATGATAGAAGAGGAAGATGTAGAGCAGAAGGTTAAAGATGCAGTTCCTCTAATCACGGCCAAGCAACAGCTGCTAAACGACCTTGATAGCAATGAGGAGATGAAAGAGCTTGCGAAGATAATGGGCAAAATCAATGTGCTCTGTAGGATGATTATCTCTTTATTTGTAGTGTATGTAGCACTCGTGATGTATTCAGTGGCTATGACATGAGCACTTTGCTGAAACTAGTAATGAATGAAACATGTGTAGCAGGGTTGGCATAGTGTTGTGAACATCTAATGATTTCTATTAATGTAAATCGTGGGGTATCACCTTTTTCTCATAAATTAATAAATAGCAGAGGCCCTTTTGGTAATAAATAAATAAATTAACAGAGGCCCTGTCGGGTCAGCTTTGTTCCCATTCGAAGACGTCGAGCAAATTGCAGTCCAACAACAAACTATGTCATCAAATTCAAGTTTCACAGCCAAATATGAGTACAACTAAACAACAATGTCATCATGTTTTAGTCGTCATACAATCACCAAACACAAATGAACATACATAACAAGTGATGTTCTCACAGTAAAATACTAAACAACACGTTCATCAGGTTTCAGTTGTCATAGCAAACACAATTTCACATAGTAGATAAAAAACGTCTTCTGACAGGAAAATACGACAAAAAAAATTTAATCATCATCCGTAGCAGTAGCGTCAACATCTTCGCCATGTGTATCAGTCTAAATCGTAATTCCCCATAGTGTCATCTTCTTCTTCATCCTCAATGTCCTCGAATGTTGGCTTCTTCTTGATCAACTCTTGTATGTCCATAGCACGACAGGCAATCTTTTTGCCAGCGTCATTGATGTGATGGTTCTCAAAGATATTAGGAACATCCGTGGAACCTTGTACATCAGGAGTAGTGTAAGCATCATCTTGTTGTGCAACTCATTAAACAAATTCCCCTCCTCAAACCTTTGCAATACTCTGCAGTCATCAGTACATGCAAATGTGTCTTCCAAGAAAAATATCTGTGTTGCTTGATTTGCCAAAATAAAAGGCTTGTTGGTCTGGTACGCCGCCTTGACATTGATGGATTTGAAATAATCATTAGCTCTGGGGTTTGCGATCCTAGAAAAGAGGTTATACCAATGATAGCACAAGAGAATCACACACTGATGATCCTCGAAACTTGAGATATACTACAACTGAAAAATGTCTATTATGATAGCATACATTTAAGTTGTCTCTTTGTCATACGTATCCATGCTCATGATGGCACTATTTTGTGTCTTCCTACCTTTGTCGTGTGCAAGGGTGTTGTTGGGCACATCTCCAAAAACACAAGATTCATAATGTCTTACCCAAGTATCAGGACCCATTGCTAGTGCGTAAAGGGCATCGTCAACTGCCTGCCCATCCTCCCGCATCTTCTTAACCTATGGTTAGAAAATAGACAAGTTTATCATCTTATGTACTCAATATATTAAAAAACTGACAGTGCAATTCAAAAGCTTACATGGCTCTTGAACCATTTCGCAAATCCTGCCATAACCAGTTTGTCAATGTTTCTTGGATTTTGCGGCAGTAACTTCTTTTTGTAGATGCTGCACAACATAGTGATTGCGTTAAACATCTAAATATATAAGAGTGTGCTGCAAGTTTAGTAGATTACGATGTATAAGCTGCAGTACTTAGCACTTACTTGATATAAGGTAGTATCTCAGGACAGTTATTCAACACATACCAAACCATTTTGTCCAAATCTTTAGGTTTGTCCTCTTGTCGACTCTTCCCTGTAACTCGAACAAAATAATCAAAAACATTAAGCCCGGGATTGTCTTCACCCATCTCTTTGATAAGCTGATCAGCTGTTTCAATGTATTTTGAGCAGAATGTCAACGCTTTTGTAGCAATGTAGGCCTCTGCAATGGAACCCTTGGGTCTAGCTCTATTACTAACATAGCCTTTGAAAGTGCCTAGCCGCCTTTCAATAGGGTACATCCAACCATACTATACTGGACCTCTAAGTAGTGCCTCATCAGGTCACATAGGATAGTTGATATCTTGTCTCTAAGACGCTCCAAAGCATCTAAGAAGGCTGGAGGATATATCTTCTCAAGGTTGCACAGGATAGTTGGTATCTTGTCTCTAAGACGCTCCAAAGCATCTACCCTGATATTTCTACTGCAGAGTTCCCTGAAGAATTTTCCCAACTCTGCAACTGCTCTATATAAGTCAGGGCGGCCTAATCCTCTAAGGATAACAGGTAAAACTCTTTGAAGTAGGACGTGGCAGTCATGAGTTTTCAACGCTTGCACCTTGTTTCCATCTGCACTGACTCTCCTTTCTGGGTTGGAAGAAAATCCATGTGGGAATCTCACACGTGACAGGACCTCGCAGAATTCTTTTCTTTTTACCTTGTCCAAGACATACACAACTGGTCCCATATCCCGTGGTTTACCTTCATCTTGCACCTGCAAATCCTATCTGATACCCAGGTGTGTCAAATCAATCCTAGATTTTAAGGTATCTTTCATCTTGCCTTCAATATTAAGAAGTGTGACGATAATGTTGTCACATATATTTTTCTCGATGTGCATCACATCAAGATTATGCCGCAGATCCAAATCTTTCCAATACTACATGTCCCACAAAGTGGACCTGCAGGTAAACAGTAATCTCTCTTCTACCCTACCACGCTTCCTTTTCTCGCTACCATTACCAGGATGGTTTCCTGGTGTAGTATGCCTAACCTTCTCTAATTCCACTTGCAACTCATCGGCGATGAGCCTCTTTGGTGCATCATGGTTTTCATGTTTTGCATTGAACACATGTCTTTGGTATTTTGTAGGACGTGGCGTGTCCTTGGCAAGGAAATGGTGGTGTCCAATGTAACAGATCTTGCTAAGTATTGCGTATGACAGCGGATTCCTATCACAGTGAACACATGCATTGTAACCATGTGTCGTTCGCCCTGACATAGTGCCCAAAGCCTGATAATCATGGATGCACCAAATTATAACAACACATAGAAAGAAATCAACTGGTGGGATGCTATATAGGTCTCGAGTGAGAATACCCTTCCATAGCTGCTGAAGTTCCTCCACAAGAGGCTCCATGAATAAATCAAAATCCTTTCCAGGACTTTTTGGACCTGGGATGAGCAAGGCCATCATGTAGTTTGATTCTTTGGTGCAGACATTTGGAGGCATGTTGTAAGGGATAACAAGCACTGGCCACATGCTATATGTGGCGCTCTGGTGGCCAAATGGGTTAAATCCATCTAAAGCTAAGCCAAGTCGAATGTTTCTCGGGTCAGCAACAAACTTTTTGTGTTTCTGATTGAAGCTTTTCCACTCACTACCATGAGATGGATGGCTCATTACATTCTGATCTCTGTACTCCTGGTTCCTAGAATTCCACAGTACATCCTCTCTTGTTTCAGCATCATGAAACAACCTCTGCAATCTTGGTGTAATTGGAAAAATGTCTCAGAACATTATGAGGAATCCTCTTCACAGCATCACCATCTTTCCATCTTGATGATTTGCATTTCGGGCATCACTTAAGTTGGCATAATCCTTCCGGAACAAAACACAATCATTCTTATAAACATGGATCATATCATATCCAATTCCACCTACACGAAGGAAATTCTTCTTTTACTGTAGGTGTGCGGCAGCTCAGACGCATCTGGGAAAGCTTTGCGGAAAGCAGCCAACATCGCATCGAATGATTTGTTGGTCATCCACTCAGATGTCTTCACCTGAAGAAAGGTGACCGTAGTTGAGAATACTGATAGCTTATTTCCTGAGGTGACATCCATGTTGCATTGTTCCAACAAGCGGGCCCACCATTTTTCTTCTGCAAGTGAAATTTCACAAAATGCATGAGCATTTCGTAGCATTGTTTCAATGTTGGTCAAACTCACTGGCTCCGCCACCACCACCTCCTCCTCCTCTTCCACCTGAGCATCAGTCAAATCAAGATGGTGATCTGCTGCTTCCACGTAGTCAGTAACATTGACATTCACAGCTTCACCATGAAGAACCCACCTAGTATATGTGACTGACATCCCATACAAGTGTAGATGATTTTGCATAGTTGAGTGGGGTCTTGTAAGTGAATTCATACAACTGCTACACGGCTAGAGCACATATGATTTCGGACCACCGTACTCAGCTATGATAAAGTTCATGAAGTTTTCAACCCCCTCGACATATGCAGTGGATAATCTTTGAGTAGAAGTTATCCAAGTCCTATCCATCTGTTAGACATACAAATTAGTTCTTCTACTAGATATTGCAGGAAAAACATATATGCTTTTACTGAAGTCCATAAAAAATACCAAGGTCGATGTCTAAAGCTATGGCAAGATATTTGGACGAGCAAATCTAAGTAACGAAATATATTTAAAGCTAATTCAACAAACTTTTTTGAGTGCTAAATTATGGCAGGCTGTTTCAACAGTCAATGAGGCCGAGCACATAGCCATCAAACTATCAAAGGCCATCGCAGCAACAAAGATCGAGTATAAAACGGTGTAGAGCTATTTCACCTAACAAATTGGCTACTAGACCATGGCAATCTACGCCACAATCAATATATGGCAGGATATTTTAGCAACTAATCGGGCTTGGCATACCATCTCAGCTAAGAAGATTGAGTGCGGAATAGGGCAAGGAAGCTTCTTAAGCAGAGCATATTGACTGTAAACTACTTCGGCAAATAGTGAGATTAACATCGTCCATTAGCTAACATTCAGCGCTACACTGACATGCACGGGGCCTCAGTCTAGAATGCGCGTACCGTGGGAGAAGTTGACCGCCGTGCGTCTCCACACGAACATCGCCAGCGGTGGCGGTGATACGTCTCCAACGTATCTATAATTTTTGATTGTTCCATGCTATTATATTATCAACCTTGGATGTTTTATATGCATTTATATGCTATTTTATATGATTTTTGGGACTAACCTATTAACCTAGAGCCCAGTGCCAGTTTCTGTTTTTTCCTTGTTTTTGAGTATCGCAGAAAAGGAAAACCAAACGGAGTCCAATTGACCTAAAATTTCACGAAGATCATTTTTGGACCGGAAGAAGCCCGCGAAGTACCGGAGATGGGCCAGAAGAGTCCCGACGCCACTAGGAGGGTGGGGGGCACGCCCTACCCCCATGCGCACGCCCCCCTATCTCGTGGCCGCCTCCGGGACCCCCTGACTTGTTCCCGATGCCAAAACCTCTTATATATACCCAAACTTCCAGAACATAACCTAGATCAGGAGTTTCGCCACCGCAATCCTCCGTAGCCACCAAAAACCAATCTAGACCCATTCTGGCACCGGGCCGGAGGCGGGAATCCCTCTCCGGTGGCCATCTTCATCATCCTGGCGCTCTCCATGACGAGGAGGGAGTAGTTCACCCTAGGGGCTGAGGGTATGTACCAGTAGCTATGTGTTTGATTTCTCTCTCTCTCTCTCTCTCTCTCTCTCTCTTTTGTTCTTGATTCAACACTATCTTGATGTATGGCGAGCTTTGCTATTATAGTTGGATCTTATGATGTTTCCCCCCCTCTACTCTCTTGTAGTGGATAGAGTTTTCCCTTTGAACTTATCTTATCGGATTGTGTCTTTAAGGATTTGAGAACACTTGATGTATGTCTTGCATGTGCTTATTTGTGGTGATAATGGGATATTCACGTGATCCACTTGATGTATGTTTTGGTGATCAACTTGCGAGTTCCGTGACCTCGTGAACTTATGCATAGGGGTTGGCACACTTTTTTGTCTTGACTCTCCGATAGGAACTTTGGGGCACTCTTTGAAGTTCTTTGTGTTGGTTGAATAGATGAATCTGAGATTGTGTGATGCATATCGTATAATTATACCCACGGATATTTGAGGTGACATTGGAGTATCTAGATGACATTAGGGTTTTGGTTAATTTGTGTCTTAAGGTGTTATTCTAGTATGAACTCTAGGATAGATTGAACGGAAAGAATAGCTTCGTGCTATTTTACTACGGACTCTTGAATAGATCAATCAGAAAGAATAACTTTGAGGTGGTTTCATACCCTACAATAATCTCTTCATTTGTTCTCCGCTATTAGTGACTTTGGAGTGACTCTTTGTTGCATGTTTAGGGATAGTTATACGATCCAATTATGTTATTATTGTTGAGAGAACTTACCCTAGTGAAAGTATGAACCCTAGGCCTTGTTTCCTAGCATTGCAATACCATTTGTGCTCACTTTTATCATTAATCACCTTGCTGTTTTTATATTTTCAGATTACAAAAACCTATATCTACCATCCATATTGCACTTGTATCACCATCTCTTCGCCGAACTAGTGCACCTATACAATTTACCATTGTATTGGGTGTGTTGGGGACGCAAGAGACTCTTTGTTATTTGGTTGCAGGGTTGTTTGAAAGGGACCATTTTCATCCTATGCCTCCCACGGATTGATAAACCTTAGGTCATCCACTTGAGGGAAATTTGCTACTGTCCTACAAACCTTTGCACTTGGAGGCCCAACAACTTCTACAAGAAGAAGGTTGTGTAGTAGACATCAAGCTATTTTCTGGGGCCGTTGCCGGGGAGGTTAGCGCTTGAAGGTATATCTTTATATCTTGCAATTGAATCTTTTAGTTTCTTGTTTTATCACTAGTTTAGTTTATGAAAGAAAACTACAAAAAATGGAATTGAGGGTGCCTCATATGCTTCATCTTTTTAATATCTTTCATGAAAATAAGGATTCCAATAATTGTGCCAAAATGCTAGAATAAGAATGCATTAAAATGTTTGGCACTAAATCTTTGAATGATGAGCATGATTGCAATGTTGTTGGTACGAACTCTTTGAATGTCCATAGTACTAATGACGATTGCACTAGTCATGATGAAAATGTCTCTTATAAGCATGTCAATTTTTGTTGAGTGCATAGAGTTCGCAAGTACACACCAAATAGGGAAGATAGATTTTGCAAGAGGCATAAGTATTTAGAAACTAAATGGTTGCAAGAAAGGATAGATGTTTGTGCTGAGAATTTAAATTTTCTTAGCCATCCTTGTGAACTTTTCAATGAACGTGGTCATTTGAATATCGAATGCAAATTGTTTCATGATTGAATCGTGTCCAAATTTGTGATGACTTGATTTCCCTTGCGCATCATAATGAACTTAGTTTGCTTGTGGGTTATGAAGAAATGAAACGTATAACTAAGGATCTTCCAGAATGTGTCCTTTATAAACTTCTTAATTTTGATTTAGAGGAAATTTATATGTATTGTGCGGTGAATTGCATTGAAAATCCTTATATTGCCAATTACATAAAGACAATAAAACAAATAGAAGATGAGGAGAATACTACTGAAAGGGAAGAGACTTCGCAATATCTTCCTATTATTTCTTATGTTGAATCAAGTAACGAGGAGGAGCCTTCTATTCAAACAATCTCATTAATAAGGAGCTCCGAAAAGAGGATTAAACCCACACATGATGTGAAGAAGATAAAGCTAAGACGGAGAAGCAAAGGTAAAAAGGTATTCCTCCCAAATGATGTTACTCCTATTACTCATTGTGAAGATGATAATTGTTATACTATTGGTGCTATCCATACTATTAATGATGAGAGTGATTATGCTTATGATATGAAAAGGCCCAAGCTTGGGGATGCTATGTTGGATGAGAACGACATGTTTAAGAATTTATTTGCCGAAATTAATGTTTGTCCCAAGCTTGAGGATGCTATGTTTAATGGAGATGATATTTTTAGTCTCCCAAGTTTTGATGAGCAAATCTATTATGATGATAGCATGCCTCCTATTTATGATGACTATTGTGATGAAACTTATGCTATAAAAAATAGTGATGATTATATTTATAAAACTTGTCATGATTATGATTACCCTTTTTCTGAACATTACTCTTTTAATGTTAAAACAATTTATAGTATTCGAGTTTCTTATGATACTCCCACTATTCCGAATGAGAATTGTTTTGCTTATGTGGAGAGTAATAAAAATTCTATGCTTGTGGCTCATGGAAAGAATGCTTTATGTGATAGCTATATTGTTGAATTCATTCATGATGCTACTGAAAATTATTATGGGGGAGGAATATATGCTTGTAGGAGTTGCAATAATCTGACGTATTTTGGGTAAGGATTCGATGGACTACGGAATAAGGAGTGGCAAGAGCCTAATCTTGGGGATGCCCAAGGCACCCCAAGGTAATATTAAAGGACAAGCAAGAGCCTAAGATTGGGGATGCCCGAGATGGCATCCCCTCTTTCGTCTTCGTTCATCGGTAACTTTATTTGGAGCTATATTTTTATTCACCACATGATATGTGTTTTGCTTGGAGCGTCATTTTATTTTATTTTGTTTTGCTTGATATTTTAATAATATCCCAAGATCTGAAATTATTAAATGTTAGAGAGTCTTCACATAGTTACATAATTATTCAACTACTCATTGATCTTCACTTATATCATTCATAGTAGTTTGTCGTTTGCTCTAGTGCTTCACTTATATCTTTTTAGAGCATGACGATAGTTTTATTTTATAGAAATTATTTATCTCTCATTATTGACTTATATTATTTTGAGAGTCTTTTAGAACATCATGGTAATTTTCTTTGGTTATGAAATTAGTCATAATATGATAGGCATCCAAGAGGGATATAATAAAAACTTTCATAAAAAGTGCATTGAATACTATGAGAAGTTTGATACTTGATGATTGTTTTGAGATCTGAAGATGGTGATATTAGAGTCATGTTAGTTGAGTAGTTGTGAATTTGAGAGATACTTGTGTTAAAGTTTTTGATTCCCGTAGCATGCACGTATGGTGAACCGTTATGTGATGAAGTCGGAGCATGATTTATTTTTTGATTGTCTTCCTTATGAGTGGCGGTTGGGGACGAGCGATGGTATTTTCCTACCAATCTATCCCCCTAGGAGCATGCACGTAGCACTTTGTTTTGATAACTAATAGATTTTTGCAATAAGTATGTGAGTTATTTATGACTAATGTTGAGTCCACGGATTATACGCACTCTCACCCTTCCGCCATTGCTAGCCCCTCTTGTGTCGCACAACTTTCGCCGGTACCATAAACCCACCATTTACCTTCCTCAAAACAGCCACCATACCTACATATTACGGAACTTCCATAGCCATTCCGAGATATATTGCCATGCAACTTTCCACCGTTCCGTTGATTATGACATAGTCCATCATTGTCATATTGCTTTGCATGATCATGGAGTTGACATCGTATTTGTGGCAAAGCCACCGTTCATAATTATTTCATACATGTCACTCTTGATTCATTCCACATCCCGGTACACCGCCGGAGGCATTCACATAGAGTCATATTTTGTTCTAAGTATCGAGTTGTAATTTTTGAGTTGTAAGTAAATAAAAGTGTGATGATCATCATTATTATAGCATTGTCCCATGTGAGGAAAGGATGATGGAGACTATGATTCCCCCACAAGTCGGGATGAGACTCCGGATGAAAAAAAAGAAAAAAATAGAATGGCCAAAAAAGAGAAGGCCCAAAAAAACAAAAAAGGAGAGAAAATGAGAGAAAAAGAGAGAACGGGCAATGCTACAATCCTTTTACCACACTTGTGCTTCAAAGTAGCACCACGATCTTCATGATAGAGAGTCTCGTATGTTGTCACTTTCATATACTAGTGGGAATCTTTCATTATAGAACTTGGCTTGTATATTCCAATGATGGGCTTCCTCAAAATGCCCTAGGTCTTCATGAGCAAGCGAGTTGGATGCACACCCACTTAGTTTCTTTTTGAGCTTTCATACGCTTATAGCTCTAGTGCATCCGTTGCATGGCAATCCCTACTCACTCACATTGATATATATTGATGGGCATCTCCATAGCCCGTTGATATGCCTAGTTGATGTGAGACTATCTTCTCCTTTTTGTCTTCTCCACAACCACCATTCTATTCCACCTATAGTGCTATGTCCATGGCTCACGCTCATGTATTGCGTGAAGATTGAAAAAGTTTGAGAACATCAAAAGTATGAAACAATTGCTTGGCTTGTCATCGGGGTTGTGCATGATTTAAATATTTTGCATGATGAAGATAGAACATAGCCAGACTATATGATTTTGTATGGATAGCTTTCTTTGGCCATGTTATTTTGAGAAGACATGATTGCTTTGTTAGTATGCTTGAAGTATTATTATTTTTATGTCAATATTAAACTTTTGTCTTGAATCTTTCGGATCTGAATATTCTTGCCACAATAAAGAGAATTACATGGATAAATATGTTAGGTAGCATTCCACATCAAAAATTCTGTTTTTTATCAAAGCATGCATCGACGTAACCATTTACGACGAGCCCTTTGACACATCCATAAACGAGAAACATATCCTTAGTCCTTTTCAGCTATTTCAGGATGTTCTTGACCGCTGTCCAGTGATCAACTCCTAGGTTACTTTGGTACCTCCCTGCTAACCTAATAGCAAGGCACACATCAGGTCTGGTACATAACATTGCATACATGATAGAGCCTATGGCTGAAGCATAGGGAACATCTTTCATTTTTTCTCTATTTTCTGCAGTGGTCGGGCTTGGAGCCTGACTCAATTTCACACTTTGTAACACAGGCAAGAACCCTTTCTTTCCTTGATCCATTTTGAACTTCTTCAAAACTTTATCAAGGTATGTGCTTTGTGAAAGTCCAATTAAGCGTCTTGATCTATCTCTATAGATCTTGATGCCCAATATATTAGCAGATTCACCGAGGTATTTCATTGAAAAACTCTTATTCAAGTATCCTTTTATGCTATCCAGAAATTATATATCATTTCCAATCAGCAATATGTCATCCACATATAATATTAGAAATGCTATAGTGCTCCCATTCACTTTCTTATAAATACAGGCTTCTCTAAAATTCTGTATAAAACCATATGCTTTGATAACACTATCAAAATGTTTATTCCAACTCCGAGATGCTTGCACCAGTCCATAGATGGATCGCTGGAGCTTGCACACTTTGTTAGCACCCTTTGGATTGATAAAACCTTCCGGTTGCATCATATACAACTCTTCTTCCAGAAATCCATTCAGGAATGCAGTATTTACATCCATTTGCCAAATTTCATAATCATAAAATGCGGCAATTGCTAACATAATTAGGACGGACTTAAGCATCGCTGCGGGTGAGAAAGTCTCATCGTAGTCAACTCCCTGAACTTGTCGAAAACCTTTCTCAACAAGTCGAGCTTTGTAGAGAATAACATTACCGTCAGCATCAGTCTTCTTCTTGAAGATCCATTTAATCTCGATGGCTTGCCGATCATCGGGCAAGTCAACCAAAGTCCACACTTTGTTCTCATACATGGATCCCATCTCAGATTTCATGGCCTCAAGCCATTTTGTGGAATCTGGGCTCATCATCGCTTCCTCATAGTTCATAGGTTCGTCATGGTCAAGTAACATGACCTCCAGAACAGGATTACCGTACCACTCTGGTGCTGATCTTACTCTGCTTGACCTACGAGGTTCGGTAGTAACTTGATCTGAAGTTACATGATCTTCATCATTAATACGTCCAACGTATCTATAATTTATGAAGTATTCATGCTATTATATTCTCTGTTTTGGATGTTTATGGGCTTTACTAAACACTTTTATACTATTTTTGGGACTAACCTATTAACTGGAGGCCCAGCCCAAATCACTGTTTTCTTGCCTATTTCAGTGTTTTCAAGAAAAGGAATATCGAATGGAGTCCAAACGAAATGAAACCTTCGGGAGAGTTATTTTTAGTACGGAAGCAATCTAGGAGACTTGCAGTAGACGTCAGGGAAGCTTCGAGGAATCCACTAGGCAGGGAGGCGCACCCTACCCCCTGGGCGTGCCCCCACCCTCGTGGCTCCCCTGACGGACTTCTTTCGCATATATATGTCCATATACCCTAAAAATATCGGGGAGCAGAATAGATTGGGAGTTCCGCCGCTAGAAGCCTCCGTAGCCACCGAAAACCAATCTAGACCCGTTCCGGCACCCTGCCGGAGGGGGAATCCCTCTCCAGTGTCCATCTTCATCATCCCGGCACTCTCCCTGACTAGGAGGGAGTAATTCACCCTCAGGGCTGAGGGTATGTACTAGTAGCTATGTGTTTTATCTCTCTCTCTCTCTCTCGTGTTCTTGAGTTAGCACGATCTTGATGTATCATGAGCTTGGCTATTATAGTTGGATCTTATGATGTTTCTCCCCCTCTACTCTCTTGTGATGAATTGAGTTTTCCCTTTGAAGTTATCTTATCGGATTGAATCTTTAAGGATTTGAGAACACTTGATGTATGTCTTGCTTGTGCTTATCTGTGGTCACAATGGGATATCACGTGATCCACTTGATGTATGTTTTGGTGATCAACTTGCGAGTTCCGTGACCTTGTGAACTTACGCATAGGGGTTGGCACATGTTTTCGTCATGACTCTCCGGTAGAAACTTTGGGGCACTCTTTGAAGATCTTTGTGTTGGTTGAATAGATGAATCTGAGATTGTGTGATGCATATCGTATAATCATACCCATGGATACTTGAGGTGACATTGGAGTATCTAGGTGGCATTAGGGTTTTGGTTGATTTGTGTCTTAATGTGTTATTCTAGTATGAACTCTAGCACAGATTGAACGGAAAGAATAGCTTCGTGTTATTTTACCACGGACTCTTGAATAGATCGATCAGAAAGGATAACTTTGAGGTGGTTTCGTACCCTACCATCATCTCTTCGTTTGTTCTCCGCTATTAGTGACTTTGGAGTGACTCTTTATTGCATGTTGAGGGATAGTTATACGATCCAATTATGTTATTATTGTTGAGAGAACTTACCCTAGTGAAAGTATGAACCCTAGGCCTTGTTTCCTAGCATTGCAATACCATTTGTGCTCACTTTTATCATTAATCACCTTGCTGTTTTTATAATTTCACATTACAAAAACCTATATCTACCATCCATATTGCACTTGTATCACCATCTCTTCGTTGAACTAGTGCACCTATACAATTTACCATTGTATTGGGTGTGTTGGGGACACAAGAGAGTCTTTGTTATTTGGTTGCAGGGTTGTTTGAGAGAGACCATCTTCAGCCTATGCCTCCCACGGATTGATAAACCTTAGGTCATCCACTTGAGGGAAATTTGCTACTGTCCTACAAACTTCTGCACTTGGAGGTCCAACAACGTCTACAAGAAGAAGGTTGCATAGTAGACATCATCCAGGCGCGTCATTGAGTTGCCGGAGTTGGTTCCTCGGGCACCGAGCCTCTTAACGATGACATACGGACGGACATCATGAATGCGGGTAGCTAGCGCCTGCTGGGAACACACCACGCGACAGCAGGAGGGACGTTGGAGATGCCTTTTGCTCACATGCGACCCGACATGTCATTGAAAAAGCAAGATGACCCGACATGGTCTCAAGTCCTGGGGATGCAGGTCGCCGCGCTACACCACTCCGCGGACACATGGCGGAACGCACGCACTTCGGCGCCCCGTGCATCGTCGACGAGCCGGGTGTTGATCTGCTGGTCGTGCCACAGCGCTAACGCCACCCTCGGTAGACTGAAACCGACCATGTCCAGCGACGATGAGCATGTCGCTCACCATGGTCGCCCTATCCAGAGGCGGTGCTGGAGCCACGCCACGTTGCTGGCCCCCACGACCCACATGAACTGTTTCCGGTGGCGAGGAGGTCGTCGACCAGCTCCTCCATTGGACTAGTCTGTGCCACATCGTCTTGACAGGTGTGCCCCACATGTTGATTTCCCTGTTTTCCTGGCCATATTCAAGCGCCAATGCTCCGCATTGCACATTAGGCGCAGAACAGGTGGTTTTGTGCCCTGGTTCAAATGTGGTACAGTACCAAGTTGTTACGCTGGCCCCAAGTGGTGGTTTTGGGTACAGTTTTCAAGTAGTGAAACGTAACACTTGATTAAGTAGCCAGATGGTGTGCTAAATGTAGGTGTCCAACTGTTTGAAAGAATAATTGAAGTGTGCCTAGTCTGTGCCCGCATTTAGGGGTCCAACTTACCATGTTCCGGCAGTAGTAACTATACTAGTCCCTGCATACTCCCTCTGTTTTCATTTACTCTGCATTTTAGCTTTGCTCAAAGTCAAACTTTGTAAACTTTGACAAAGTTTATAGACAGAAATAATTACATATACAATAACAAATCAATACCATTAGATTCATTATTGAATATACTTTCACATCATATATATTTGCTATTGTAAATGTTCATATTTCTACTCTTACTAGCAAGATGCTCGTGCGTTGCACGTAACATCAAGATGCATTTGTATTACTAGTTTATCTTGTGAGAGAAAAGGATGAACGAGGGTAGGCCTTATTTGCAAATGTGGATAGGTGTGTGGGTACCTTTTTGCAAAATTGTCATAGTTTCCTTCCTATCCATCACATATAAATCGGACGGCCTATATTGCTGGATGGCAGGCACACCATCATCACCTACTCTGCTTTTTATAAGAGTCCATCTAATTTATATTTGATGGATAGGAAGGAAACTATGGAAATTTTGCAATAAGATACCCACACCCCTCTCCACATTTGAAAATAAGGCCTTCCCTCATTCATCATTTTCTCCCACAAGATAAACTACTCATGCAAATGCATCTTGATGTTCCATGCAACACACGGGCATCTTACTAGTGTAGATAAAAAGCAGAGTTGGTGATGATGGTGTGCCTACCATCCTGCAATATAGGCCATTCGATCTATATCTAACGGATAGGAAGGAAACTATGACAATTTACCTACACTCCTCTCCACATTTGCAGATAAGGCCTTCCCTCGTTCATCCTTTTCTCCCACAAGATCTTGATGTTCCGTGCAACACACGGGCATCTTGCTAGTTTTCTATAAATTTGGTCAAATTTTATGAAGTTTGACTTCAGTCAAACCTAATATGCAGAGTAAATAAAAACATAGGGAGTATCTTAATCCGTGACCAAGACGGAAGGGAAAACGAGACAACTTATTGTTTATTTGAGTCGTTCAAGTATAAGCATGCGACATTGCTTATTTCTCATTCCTCTCCAGCCCTCTTCTCCCTCGATCATGCCACCCTCCGGTCGAGTCCATCCTCCCGCATGCCTCATTTGAACATTCCACCGAGTATCATTCGCATGTGGGCCTAGACCATGCTTGTATTTCCAATGTTGTAATTTGTCTGACATGCATACAAACAAACGGTTCGTTTAAAGTTTCACTTTGCCTCCACTACGTGACACTTCCCATCTTAGTTTTTACATCCCATTAGGTTCATGCCACGACACATCTTGACGAGATCGATTGATGTTGAGAGATCAATTGCGTGTTGTGCAAGGAGATAAAGGTTTGGTATGTTTCTATGATAGAAATGACCAGCGTGAGGGGTGGGGGGTCTGTGGGGATCACAGGGACTATATTGTACGTCCATAAGAGAAACGAACGTATTGTGCCCACCCTAGTCCTCTTTCAATCGATCTCCGGACCCCGAGATGAAATCAAGAGAAAATGAGTGTGTGCATGTGTGAAACCTAAGGCGGATTCAAAATTTTGAACCGGTGATCATAGCATCCGCAAATCATATATAAAGGGTATTCAATGTTCGTTTCGCTTTTGAACGTACAATATACTCCCTCCGATCCTTTCTAGTTCACATATAAGTTTTATGTGTACTCAAAGTATCCGTACTTTGATCAAACTTATAGAAAAAAGTATCAACATTCAACAACACCCAATCAATATTGTTAGATTCGTATGTACTCCTCGATTTGTATTCAAACAGAGATGGTTTCCAATTTTTTTTCAACCACGTGAATGTGCTTGTTCTTACGCATGATCTTCCTACTAGGATTTCTCCACGTATAGCCAGTCCAACAGTAACTTTTTTAAGCTACCTGTCCAATAGTCTAGTGGAGTACTGACAACATCTGTAGTAGAGTACATATGCAGTGCTCATAGTACTCCATCCTTCCATTTATATAGGGCCCAAGAGCAAGTCTAATAAGGACGTAGGCTATAAGACTTGTCATGTCATTAAAATCCTACTTGGAGGAGTGAGAAGATAGGAGAGAGAGTGAAGCGGGCTCTTATTCTACAGCCTGACTATAACACATAGATCAAGAAAAAATAGTATGCATGCAACTCTCATCCAATCATATACCTTGCTCATGCAAATATTAAATGCTTAGAGCCAACCTAATAGCCATTCTAAGAGCCAACTTACATGGCACTTTTGCCTATGTGGAGGAGAGAGATGTGAAAAAGTAAGGGGAGTGAGCTCTCATGCAATAGCCTAACTATATATGCATTCCAAGGTAAATACAATAAATATGAAGAAAGAGATAAAGAGGAGATGGAAAAAGTACTAATACGATAGCAAATATTATATTCTTTGCAGGAAATAGCCAACCTTATAGCCCACACTATTGTATGAGTGCATATAGATGATGGCTATAGATGACATGGCAGTTCCTTATAGCCATCGGTTGGCTATATTATTAACCATGCTCTAATGCGTTTTTCAAAACCGCCTTTGGCTATTGACAAGATTAATGGTACATGATATGTATAATGTGAAAATTATATCATTGGAAGCTCCTTTCACGTACAAATTTGACCATATGCTTTGTGTAAATTGCATGTCAAATATTATTACTCTAACATTCGGTCAAAGTTAGCCTCGAAAAACGCATTAGGCCCTATAGATGGAAGTGGATCCTCTGACGTAGGTATCCCTGCCTTACCCTCTCTTTCGGTCACTTACTGGCAGACCCCATGCTTGCTAGGCCCCGCATGTCAGTTACTCAATGGGTTCAGCCACGTTAGGGGATCCTCATCCATAGTGTGCCCCCTCTGTTTTATTTACTCCGCATAAAACAGAGGGAGTGGTAGTATAAATGACGCGGGCGGGGGAGGGGGAGGGATGTTGGTTTGCTCTCAATTACGGTTGCACAAGCGAGCGAAAAACGCAAGACGAAGCGTGTTCCATTCGGTGAGCGACATGGAGGGTCCAGCGTGCTGGGGTGCAATGCGAACGTGACAAGAGCGATGTACAGTCAAAACCGACTGATCGGTCGTCACTGGAACCACTATTCACACCAGAATGTTCGCTGCCCGGCCTACACCAGCCACTGCCCCAAAACCACACTTCCCTCCTCTCCAGCCCATTCCCCCACCTTTCGATCCCCTAGCCCGCATCAAGCGTCCCCTAGTTTTCCAGAAAGCTATGGTGCGCCGCAAGATCATGTATTACAATGTGTTGACACCGGAGCGCCGTGCAGAAATCGCGGCAGCGGTCGGCACCACAGACCTCGTTCCCAAGCTCACTTTGCGGCAGGCCAATCCTTGAGTTCTCTGGAGCCAAGCTACGATGATGAGGAAGCCGATCCAATGTTCATGGTGGAGATCGTGGCGCAGAAGGCCCCCGATGGGTAGGAGGCGATGGACGTCGACTTCGTGTCGGCGTCCAGGTCCCCCATGGTGCAGGTGGACCAGCGGTTCAACCTGGCGATACCAAAGGAGGACCGGGAGGCAGACTCTCAACTCGACGCAGAGCGCGCGCATGCCGCTGCCATCAAGGCTCTCCTGCAGGCGAAACCGGATGTCGTGGATGTGAACCGGGCGGCGGAGGCTCAACTCGACGCAGAGCGTGCGGATGCCGCTGCCATCGAGGCCCTCCTGCAGGTGGAACCAGACGTCCTGGACTTGAACCGGGTGACGCAGGCTCAACTCGACGCGGAGCGCACGGATGCCGCTGCCATCGAGGCCCTCCTGCATGCGGAACCAGACATCCTGGACTTGAACCGAGCGGCGGAGGCTCAATTCGACGCGGAGCATGCGGATGCCGCTGCCATCAAGGCCCTCCTGCAAGCGGAATTAGATGTCCTGGAATTGAACCGGATGGTGCTCTCGTCCGTACAGAGAGCCAACACGCTCTGCGTGAACGAGTAACTGGAGGCCGAGGACAACCATGGTGTATAGACACACGTCGGCAGCTACGGCTGGTTTGCGCCGGCAACCAAAGATGACGAGGCCCTCTCATTCCAAGAGCAGTGATAGTTTTTCTTTATGTTGTTGTTTTTAGGGATCTTTTGCTATGTAAAAACATATATTGTTATGCAAGTCACCTGACTTTCATCATTTGGGTCAGTCTACCATTTCAGGCGGTTGGATGTCCTAACCCTTCTTCATGGCCTCTTCTTCTTCCCCAACAGACCACCGCACGAGCCGTACGGATCGTCCCCAACATGCGGTTGGATAAACATATTGTATGAACAAACATTATGTGTCAGTGGTAGGATGGATGAGTTTGTTTTGTTCACATGCGGTAGCACGTGTCAGTGAGGGTGCATTCCCTTGGTTGGGTTTGCGGCGTCCAGGAGCGACTGTGTGAGGGTGCGGTGCGACCGCGGTGTGCAGGAGCTACTGTGTGACGGTGCGGTGCGACCGTGATAGCCGTGCACAAGTGTACCACCTTTTCATTTTGAAAACTTTAGGAAAGCTTGGCAAAAATGTGTGGCGAAGTATGGCAATGCAAGGCCTAGACCCAAACAGGATATAAGTACGTACGTACTAGGAGTACTAGTGTTAAAAAAGAAAGGCGGGGTTTTCCTTCGCGGGATTAATCGATACAAATCCTCGTTTGACGTGTCAATTAATGCATATTTTTTCTCCAAAGCAAAAAGAGCTAACCATCTCACTCCTCATCGCTAGATTAATGCAGCGCCATGCAAACCAACCTTCTCACTTCCGCATGCATGCAAGGGTATATTAATGTCCTTGGTTGCTAGTACGTGGCAAACCCCATCAATTTTGCCTCGATTAGTGTTAGTGGCCTTTTGCAAATTGTAATTTTGATATACTCGCCTTGTGTACAAAAAATGGAGGTAGTAACTATTTGACTTCCTTCTCCATTGCGGTGACGTCGACGATATCTCGAACGTTGTGGTTTGGCGAAGTGCGTTTGACGGAGAACACCATTGAGGGAGACCATGATAAGTCGTTCGCAAGTGCCGCCTGCAAGCCGAGACAATAGCCTTATTTGCATCCAGGAAGTCTGTTGAACCAAAGGACCCGTAAATACTAGTACTACTAGTACAGTACTACACAGTAGTGTCGTCCGTCCAGCTTAGTGCGGTGAGGTGGTTTCTCGAAGAAGACGATGGAGAAGCGGAGTCAACGAAGAGTGAAATGATAATTGCTTCATCCGGGCTTTGTGATTTGACGCCTCACTGCTTTGTGATTTGACGCCTCACTGCTTTGTGATTTGTGATAGAAGGGACGGGGGAGCAGACTCTGTGCTATATACTGTACATGCGTCCAAGCACGGGAGAAAGAGGAGAGACATTGCATTTTTCTATTCCTTCAATCAATCAATCAGGAAGCTTCGGTTCCATCTTTTTGGATTTGGCAGCACTGTCCACAATGGTTCCCATCGATGCCAAAAGCTATTTTCACATTTGGCTACACATTGTGGATGCCCTTAACCATACCACTTGGTTTTGCTCCTGTGTGCTATCTATACAAATCTCAATTATATTGATCTAAAAAATTATAGAATCAAGATTAGTAAAAAGGAGGTAATTTTGCCGCCCAGATGGCGGGGGAGGTTTCTTATTTTTAGAGGATGTTGGCTGAGCGGTTTGCTAACATGAGGTCCCACATCTCAGTGCTTTACCAAGCCGATCCGTGTCCCACATGAGGCAGAACAGTGACAGAAGCAACACGTGGTTAACTTGAAGAAGATGAGGGAGAAGCGGATTCAGCAACGAGTGAAATGATGGTTGCTTCGTCCCTCCAACTTCTTTTTTAGCATTATTACATCGTCCCTCCAACTTAACTGGGAGAAAGGTGCAACTTTGTGATTTGATGCCTCATTGCTCATTACTACGTCGGTGCCACGACTAGGGTGCTTCACCCCTGCTGCTCTGCATTGTATTTTGGTATGGCACGTGGACCTGGTAGCTTGATGTCCCACATGTTGGCGAAAGGTACTAGAACATTTATGAAAGAGAGCTCTCCACTCTTACGATGGAGGAGGACACGACACGGCGGCCCATTGAACTGTTACTTGTACTGTATATAGTACTATAGTTTTGCTGTTTCGCACTATCCATCGATACAAACCCAATTAACAAGGAAAGGACGGGATTTTTCCAGCGTGGTAGATGATAAACTGAATAATTAAGTAACAATATGATATCTAGTATAACTAAAAACATATATGATTTATTGTGTTAGAGTGTAGTAGTAGTGTTGTATTGCGTAGTTGTTAGATGTAACATGCAAGAACATGTAGAGATGTAGTTTTGGAGGGCCTACAGAGAGAAAGCATAACACAGTCACCGAATTTCAGAATATGCTCATTGCGGTCACTATATACATTTTGCGGTCATTATATGTTCACTTGCACACCGTTTAGCATCGGATTGCACTCTGTTGACCGGCCAAATAGTCTGTGTGGCACCATGTTGAGTAGTTAAATTGACCATGTTCCTTGTGGGTCCCACCTGTCAGTTCTCATAGGAAAAATGTCCGATAAACATAAATTTACGCAGGCGCGACAAGACTCCAACCCATGCGCGGGAATCACCTGGTTGTGTATGTGTCTGTCAGAGCTTGACGTGTGCGCATGCACGTGTAGGTTGAGCACTTGAGCGTGAGAGAGTGTGTTGGTCGTGTGGTGTGTGCATGCATGCGTGCGTGTGTGTGTGTGAGAGTGTTGCATGCATGTGTGGCTGTGTGTGTATGTGTGAGTGTTGCGTGTGTGCGTGGCTGCATGTGTTTGTGTGAGTGTTGCGTGCATGCAGTTTGTGTGCATGCGTGCGTGTGTGTATAATCACCACACCAGCTCCTATGTGTTAAAACAGACGGCTCAACATACCAATACAAGGCCACCTTCTCCATTGTGCCCACGGTCATGACTCCGAATCACCGTCCAATATTTTTTTCTTGTTTGTTTTCATTCTTACTAGCAAGATGCCCGTGCGTTGCACGTAACATCAAGATGCATTTGTATGCCTAGTTTATCTTATGAGAGAAAAGGATGAATGAGGGAAGGCCTTATTTGCAAATGTGGAGAGGTGTGTGGGTACCTTTTGCAAAATTGGCATAGTTTCCTTCCTATCCGTCAGATATAAATCGAACAACCTATATTGCAAGATGGCAGGCACACCATCATCGCCAACTCTGTTTTTTATAAGAGTGTAGATTTAGAGTAGATACAAGCTGACAGGTGGGTCCAATGGTAGTGAGATAATGTGATGCAACACTAGAGGTGCCATGTGGAGCGTTTAACTGGTCAACTAGTCGTGTCTTGAGCAAATACAGAGCTGTACGGTGAGCCTGTGACTGTATAATAACCACAAAACATAAATGGTGACCGTAATGAGGGGATTCTGAAGTCCAATGTACGTATCGTGCTTTCGCTTCAAATACAATGATCGTCACTGTATATACCGCGAGAGAAAGATGCAACATGTGTGAATGTGCTGGGGGCTTACTTTTAGAGGACTTGGATATAGTTTGTGTGCGTACGTGAAAGGGGCATAGAGGGGATGTATGCAATGCAGAGAGAGATGCTCTTCGTTTCTCTTTATTATGACTAACTTTATATATAGTATAGAAATATAAAAATTCACAGTGCGGAATAAATATCATTGTGGGCACCATGCAATGCAAATTAACGTTCTTACTCCCCCATATAACTTTGTAACGTTGTATATATGTGGAATTTCTAAAATAATTTTTTGGCCACACTTTATTCAATAGGAATGTTGTATGCGAAATAAACGTTAATAGAGGGCTTTTTAGATCAATGGGGTACGTGATGTAACATGTGTGAATGTGTAGTTGATGTATTTGGCAAGGCCTAGAGAGGTATGTGTGTATTACGTATTCGAGAGAGGCATGGATAGAGGGGCCGACGGGGGGAGGGGGCATGGGAGAGGTAGCACAAGAAATGAGAAAGGTCTAGAGAGAGAGACGAATATGATGTCATGGCGAGAGATTCCCTTGAGTGTGTATATGCAAGGGGGGAGGGGATAGAGGCACGAGGAGAATTTTTTTGTGTGTTGTCTTTGTTGGTATGTGTAGGTGTGAGAATATAACGAGACCTGCGGGTAGAGGGTGTGTCACCGCGTGAGGTCTGGTGGGTCGAGGTGAGGCCCTTGGTTCGGTTCCGTCCTACACCACATTCCTCGGCCCGTGACGCATTTAGGGAGATCCATGAATGACTAGTTGTACAAGACAAAGATAGTAGGATCGTGAGGACTTTGTGTACACTGACAAAGCAGGCTAGGATTTGTAACCCTAGGTCCTCGAACTAAGGTAACCCCTTATCTTTGATATTACTATTCATCCAACCTTACTTTAAGGGGCATCCTCTAGAATGCTCTGCTAGAATCATACTCATCGATTAGGAAGAGAGGTGTGAGACAATGCGTGAGAGACAGGCCTAAAGATAATGTGCGTACATGAGACACGTAGGCAGGTCTATGTATATATAAAGGGTCAACAGGGATTGTGAATGTGTATGCTTGTGAGAGGAAGAGTGCTTGTGATAAAGGTTAGTGAAAACAGTCGTAAATGGTTACGAGAGGGAGGGAGGGTTATATTGAGTGCATGTCTGCGAGAAAGACACCTCGGGAGAGAGTGTGTGAGCATGTGTGAGAGACCACCGATGGAGAGTGAAACTACACATAAAAGACTGATGTACACATTATTAAATATATAAATTGTATCCAAATATTAGGATGGGATCATGATATTTGCAATTCGCGCAAGGAACGGTAATTGATCCATCAGACATCTAGATTCTATCGAATTTGAGTATGTCTATGTTATTATTCGACATAATTGATCCACATAGTTAGTATTTTGAACTCCAAACAATGCATCACTTTAGCAATCGAATATAAACGTGAGTATAGTTCATGTTTTTTGCGAGGTGAGTATAGTTCATGTTGTGTGTGTAAAGCACATTATACATATGAAAGTTACACAATGAGCATATTAAATAGCTAGCTATGAACTAGCATACATTCGAATTCAACTTAAGGTGGTTTAAAAAATTCGAATTCAACATGAAGTCCATTCAATAATTTGAATTCAATATCATGTCATTTGTAAATCATACCTAAATTATGGGGGGCACCAATCTTTGCTATGATTTTGTACATAATAGCATATATAGTTGTGTACGAAATAGATTCAAATTTAACTCCTCCATTCCAAAATAATCGTAGTTATAGGATTTTCAAGTGTCAAAATTTCAAAAAGAAGCGGATAAGTTAATGAGGTTTTCAAACATACAAGGTCAAATTTAACATTGTCTATTTAGGTCAATCCTCAAAGTTCAAGAGTACTCTAAATGTGAATGCTTCTGTTTCAAAATTTCGAATGAAGCGTCAAAAGAGCCTCTACTCGCCCGAAACCGCGTGAGACCAATGTTTGGTAGTAGAAGGAAATTACTTTTCTGACTCCGACCTCTGAAACCTACCGGCCCGACGTCCAAAGGTCTAAACCGGGTTAGGTTTGTAGCTTCATCTAGATGCCACGCAACCGCCTCCAAAAAACATTCATACACAATGGCCGCCTAAGCACAAATGCGCGCGGCCGAAATTGCTCGCGCCCACTATTTGGGACACCTGGGATTACCATCCTACCCCCGACCCGCAGTAGGTCCAAAATTTAAGAGGGGGGCAAAGTTTGTACTTTCCCCAAATTTCAAACAAGTGTGTCCCATCTGTTCATAAAAGCCAAAAACAAGCGCGTCCCAGACTGAAACATGGTTCTCCCTTAGCTCCCCCGCCCCCCCACCACCCGTCTGATTCCCCATTCGTACTCCGTGGGCGCCAAAACTACCTCTCCACCATCCATGAAACCCCGGCGTCCTCCGTCCGCCACCCCATCCCAGCCATCAACCGCCGCCCTCCATCACGCCGGAGCCGATACCCTAACGTCCTCGTCCACCACAACCTCAACCGCAACGCCCTCCATGGCTAGTAGTTGAAGCCGAGGCCGAGCCATCCGTACCCGAGCCAGTTCAACCACGCCATCATGTGCCTCACCGCTACTGCTCCAACTTCGCCACCGTCCACCTCACCAGAGCTGTTCCTGCTTCACCGTCCTTCGTCGCCTCGGATCTTCTTCCCCTCCGCCGACATATGGCCACAACAACACAGTCAACAATTTGGCCATGGGTTCGTCCAAGGCTCCACCCTCCTCCAAACCATCGGTTCCCGCAACAAAAAGAAGAAGATTGCCGCGACATATGGAGGACACCACACTGGCAACCAGAAATGGTACTCCTCTCCCCTTATTCATGCAAATCTTACATGTTTGCTTTCACGGTATTCATCCCACAGAAGACACTAGTTGACTGCTTCTTCTTGATACTAGAGGTTCCTAGTAACTCGTGATGCACAAGGTTTCTCCTCATATACTATTTCACCTTCGCTAGAGGTCCTTCACCCCCTGAATTTCAATTCCTGGTCAGTTGATTCCCAATTAACGAAAGCATTCCCCGGCTTAACAGGTGCTAGTCCGCCTATTACGTTGGGGAAGCAGCGCCTCGGTGTTTATCTTAGGGGCGGGTGAGGCCTAGAGCTACTGGCGCCCAATCTGGAGGTCGGCTGGGATTAATGGGATGGCCTGGGGCACTGCCAAGCACGATGGTGGTCTGAGGTCGAGGGGAGGGCGGGGCGGCGGAGGCAGGGGTCTGGGCCGATGGTCGCTGGTGGTTCGAGAAAGATCGTCAACACTGACTGGCAGGAGGTCGACGAAGGCCATTTGGCCATTCCTTATGGATCGGACGGTTCATTAAAAAATTCGATTGACCTATGTATTTTCAGTCAACTGATATCTTGATAGAACCACATGTGGTGGTGTGCTGGAGGAGTACCTCCATTTCCTGTGCTCATATATTACAAAATCATACAGAGAGTAGAATCTAATTTTGTTTGCCATGCCATGTTGTAGAGCTATCATATGTCTCCTGTCATTTATTTTTCAGCCACCTGCTATCTGCTACTTTTATAGTGCACTAGTTCTGCACACACTTCACCCATACTCTCACTATTGTGTTTTTATGCAAGGGTATTTCAGACTCTGCTGCCATGAGAGAAGCAGAAAAGAAAAGAGAGAAGTCGCTCCAGCGTCGTATGTAGATAGGCCAGACACGTTTCAGCCTTATAAAGGGTGCAGTGTCAGCAAATGGAGACGGTAAACGTTGCTCTGGAGTTTGATGACCTCGCTCGTAATGAACCACCATCCCAGGTGCTTGCTTTAACTTCGCGGTGTCAGATGTGGTTGCATATGGTGTCTAGCTTGTATTCGAAAGGCCTAAGTCGATCTTTATTAAGATAAGGAAAGATATTTTTACTTGAACCACCATCCCGTGAGCACCAGAAGACAAATAGCTAGTCAGGGCACTGACCGAGCCAGTGACAAGCCCATCACAGACAGGCACCACCTAGAAGCCAACCAAAAAGCCACGATGGTGGCGAAGTAGCTCGCCTCCCACCAAGCTCTCAGGTCCTAGATGATCATGCTCACCATTCTAGTCGGATGTCTAGCTTGTATTGCTTCCAATTTGGTTAAATTGCATCTTCTTAGCTTACACATTATACCTTTGAATATGACATGCCTTCCTGTTTTTGGTACATACTAGTACATATGTCTATTAATCATGGTCTTACATCAAACTAATGTTCTTGTGTATCCCTCATCAATCACTTATGATGTGTCAGTCAGGCCAGTGGACTACTTTGAGTAAAGATCCTCATTTAAAGAATGCAGCATCAGCCTCCTGACATGATTCTCAAGAAACAACAAGGCTAGATGAAGATAGTGAACGTAGCTATGTAGTTGATTACCGCATTTCCCCTACACTAGCATCACAGGTGCTTGCTCTAACTTGGCAGTGTGATATGTGGTTGCATGTTGCATATGGTGTCTAGATTGTAATTCTTCCAATTTGGTTAAATTGCATGTGATATTCTGCTTAGTTTATACATTATACCTGTTAACGTGACATGCCTTCTTGTTTTTAGTACATAGTACATCTGTCTATTAAGCATGTCCTTACATAAAACTATTGTTTTTTGTATCCCACATCAATCAATATGACGAGACACCTTTAGTATATGCAGTGCGATATTAGTTGCATCTTTCATATGATTTATAGCATGCGCTGCTTCTAATTTGTTGAAATGCCATTTATGATGGGACACTTTTAACTTGGCAGAGTCATATTGGTTGCATCTTTCATGTGGTGTCTAGCTTGCATTGCTTCTTATATGTTGGAATGGTTCCTGCTTAGTTTACACAAACAGTTGTGAATATGCCATGCCATCTTGTTTTTCGTACATATTCCATCCTGTTATCATGTGTTTGCCTTACATCAAAGTAGTGATTGTCATCATCATGCACGAACGAGTTCTTAAGAGTGAATTTTATTGCTTTTTCTTGTCAGTTTTACTTGACAATTCAAAATCAATAAAACAGAAGGAAGTTAGCAAGTCAGGGATAGCAGTGCTCCTTCCAAATGGAGGGCCTCTATAGATTATACTCCTCCATCCCCCCAAGATGATTTGCAAGACAACACATGCATAGACACTCAACGTAGCTGTGTTGATGATGATCACCTCTCCCCTAGTGCACCATCATAGGTGCTCCCTCTAACTTGGCACTGTTATATGTGGTTGCATGTTATGTATGATGTCTAGCTTGTATTGCTTCTAATTTTGTTGAATTCCATCTACTTACTTTACACATTATACCTGTGAATAAGACACATGTTCTTGTTTCTAGATCATACAATATCTGTCTATCACACCATGTTCTTACATCAAAGTACTATTGTTGTGTAACCTGCAACAATCACTTATCATAAGACACGTTTGACTTGGGAGTGTGATATAGGTTACATCTCGCATTCTTATCTAGTTTGTACTACTTCTAATTTGTTGAAATGGCACTTATGATGAGACAGTTTTAACTTGGTAGAGTGATATTCATTGCATCTTTCATATGGTGTCTAGCTTTCATTTCTTATAATTTGTTGAAATGCCTTCTCCTTAGTTTACACATCATAAGTTGTGAATATGCAATGGCACTAATGACGAGAGATGTCGGTGTCAAAACCAGCGGATCTCGGCTAGGGGGTCCCGAAATGTGCGTCTAAGGCGGATGGTAATAGGAGGCAGGGGACACGATGTTTACCCAGGTTCGGGCCCTCTTGATGGAGGTAATACCCTACATCCTGCTTGATTTTTCTTGATTATATGAGTATTACAAGAGTTGATCTACTACGAGATCGTAGAGCTAGACTATGGTATGATTGTCTGTTGTCCTATGGACTAAACCCTCCGGTTTATATAGACACCGGAGGGGGCTAGGGTTACACAAGGTCGGTAAGAAGGGAGGAGATCTACATATCCGTACTGCCTAGCTTGCCTTCCATGCCAAGTAGAGTCCCATCCAGACACAGGACGGAGTCTTCAATCTTGTATCTTCATAGTCCAACAGTCCGACCAAAGGATATAGTCCGGCTATCCGGAGACCCCCTAATCCAGGAATCCCTCAGTAGCCCCCGAACCAGGCTTCAATGACGTTGAGTCCGGCGCGCAGTATTGTCTGAGGCATTGCAAGGCGGGTTCTTCTCCAAATCTTGAATATCTGTTAAGTAGTGTCCGGCTCCCATAAATGTTGGACTTCTTGGCTTCTGCGCCCAATAAGGGCTATCTTCCACGTGTCGAGTGAATGCGAGGAGCCAGGGCGTTTTCACATTCGCCTCCCTAGCCAAGTAAATAAATCGTCTATGAAAAGGATGGGGATTCTTAGATCCAATCCACACCATCTTCCCACAGCGAGAATCCATCGGAGCGGGCCCGGAAAAATCCATTCAATCATGGCCAGCCACTGCAGCTCCCCATCTCGCTCCCGTAGCCCAAAGCCCGGCGATTGGGAGAAGTATTCCGTCTCGCTCGGCCGATTAGTAGAGTTGCAGACCCAGGGATTTCTCCCTCTGGCGTATATGGTCCCCGTCCGAGCCGGGCTCGCCACTAATAATGGCGGGGAGCAAGCAGAGAGCTTCCCCAATCCCTCCAAGGGGGAGCAGGTATGCCTTCTCCCTTACTTACTAAGGGGACTCGGAGTTCCAATTCATCCGTTCCTCCGCAGACTCCTGGAGTTTTACGGCCTCCGGTTGCATAATTTCACCCCTGCTTCCATATTACGCATCGTCGGCTATGTTGCCATTTGCGAGTTGTTTTTGGGCTATGAGGCTCATTTTGAGCTGTGGAAAAGGGTATTCTGCCTTGTGCCCCGCACACAGAAGGGGTCACTTTATCAAGTCGGCGGAGCCGAAATATGGCGCATCGCCGAGACCGAATACCCGTCCGGTACTCCAAAGAAGACGTCCGAAGACTGGCCTTCGGAGTGGTTTTATATGGAGGACGTCCCCCTTCCCGACCCTGTTCGGCGGGGTCTTCCTGAGTTCGACAATGCTCCTCTGAAGGAACGTCAAAGTTGGCGCCCACGGAGCCCCCAAGAGGAAGATAACAGAGAAGTCCTTTATCGGATGAATCGGATAAAAACGCTGGGTCAATCAGGGTTGATAATAATCGAGGTTATGTCAATATGCATAATGCGGGGGGTGCAACCACTTCAATATCGAGGCCACCCCTTTGGTGTTTTAACGGGGAAGACAATGCCACCCGTTGCGGGCGCAAGGGACCAGACTCACTTGCTGCTTTAGCAAAAGTTCTGTCCGAGTTATTCAAGGGAGAGGAAGAGGAGTTCATCCACATTAAACCACGGGACGGATTCTCCATGTACAACCCTCCAAGCTGGGTGAGTTGTACCCTTTTTACTCTCAACCTTCCTGCATTCTTCGTTTTAGGTGCTCACCTTGCCATTTCATGGCAGGAACTGCGAAAAGCGATAAGGGAGGTCAATAGCCCAGCTCCACAACCAGAGGACCCTGGCCGGGCCCTCGATCCCGGACTTGAAGAGGATCCGGACATATTCGTGGAGCTGATAGACATGCAATTCTACCAATTGAGCTGCGACGACGCCATGGTGGCCATAACGGCCGACTATCCGGGATTACTTCATGCGTCGCACATAAGAAAAACCAAAGTCCCAACTCCTAAAAAAGGATTCACTTTTATGCACTTCACCTACCATACACGTATGGTGTCTCGCAGGGAAGGCCTTCGGGACGCCGTGCCGAACCTGCAGCAAGAGGCTCCGAAGCCGGGTAGGCAAAAAAGGAAGGCGGTCAGGGCGGAGACGCCAGCACTGAGGTATAACACAAAACCTCTTTCCGTGGTTGTCATCTTGCTTAAAATATAATGACATCAGTGTTTTCTAGAAAAAATGCCCGCTGGACTATATCCAGAGAGGCTGCCGATCACGCCTCGACCAGTCGGGCTCCAGGGCCGGACATAGAGGCGGAAGCTAACGCGAGGCAGACGCCGGATGTTCCTCCTACAGAAGATGCAGACAGACTATCCGCTACAAATTCCAAAGTGGAGAGCGCCAGGAATCACAAGCGTCGCCGGGCCGTACTCCGTGACCCTTATTTGTCACGAGAGGCATTTGATGCCTTCAATTCCGGAGACGCGTACATCCGTGCTGCTCAAAATGGCCTAGCCAGAGCCACGGATCAGTATGTAAGGGATATACGGGTAAGTAAATATGATGATTATATGTATTAGTAGCCCCCGAGACTTGAAACAGTTGACACAACTGATTTAAGGATCATTTATTTGAGTAGGTTCTTACGGAGAAGAATTCCCAATTGTCTTAAGAGCTGGAAGAGTGCAAGGCCCAGCTAGGGGCCGCTGTTGCCGCGTTGAAGGAGTCCGAGAAGGATCCCTTTGGTAACACTTGTTTCCATTGCAAACAATACGGGTACCAGGTAGTATGTGGCATGTATGCAAATCTAACGATAGATGTTGCAGGTGGCCCTAGAATGAATCTAGAGGCCATGGCGGTGGATGCGGCATGTGATGATCGACAGCGAAATACTGGCAAGTGCGTGCTTACGCGAGTCAGGCAGGAGAAAAATGATCTCCAAGACGCCAATATCGGGCTGGGCGTGGAACTGAAAGATGTCCGAGCCCAGCTTGCGGACTCCGTGAAGGAGAATAAACGGCTTCGATGTGGCATTTTTAGTAAGTGCTTGAACGAACTTTTAAAGGAGTTTGGCGAAGAAGCCGACTAACAGAGTTATGTCTGCAGGTATGCTGACGAGTCGTCCCGCGGAGGAGATGCCTGGGTCTTCGGGTGATCTTCTACCAGAGCTCTCACAACTGCACGAACAAGTTCGGCAGGTGATGCAGGGTATTGCCCAAGCCTTGTGGCCATCCGCGTCCCCATCCGGAGGCATAGGGGAGCTTCTAGAGAAGCTCAAGGGAGCGCGGTGGTGCTTCCGATTATGGAAGATATCCGCCTGCCGACAAGGTGCAAGGGAAGCCTGGGCTATGGTGAAGACGCGCTATACCAAAGCGGACCCGAACCACATGGCCGAGGTCGGACCTGTGGGGCCTGATGGGAAAGAGATCCCCGTCAGTTTAGTGTATGATCAAGTAGAATTAGCCACAAAGTATTCCCAACAGGATTGTAGGCTAGACAACCTGTTGGATGGTATAGAAGAAGAATTGAATCAGTCTTAGCGATTGTGTAATTCAAGTGACATATGTAATGTCCCTAGCCAGATTGTAAATCATTTGTCATGGCGGACCTTTTCGCTTCGACCTCTGGACCCGATAGTCCAGAGTGTATCCGAATACCCGCTCAGTAAAAACCGGGGTATGCATGGAGACCAGGCGTAGGGGTCCTAAGTGCTTGAACAGACAAGTACCCAACTTGTTATGTTATATTACATGGGTAATAAGAAACATCTTCCAGGGAGAATAGTTCCGTTAAGGGATCCTTTTCCTGAGTACGCATGCTCTAATGTGCATGTCCGAACTGCGAAAAGAGATGCGGGATATAAACATCTGGGGGCATGTTTCAGATTAGATCAAAGTCATCTTTTATTCACCGACCGAATATTCCCTTAAGAACTCTAGCTTTCGGCTTCACCCAGTCTAAGGTACACATTCGGCTGACCCGGCAGTAACAATCGCAGAGGTGCTCCCCCTATGCCCTAGCTGAATTAACGGGAATGTAGGGCATAAATACAAGAGCCAGGCAACCCAGCTTTACCAAAACATAAGTCATATCGATGCATATAATGGCGAAAAAGGGTACATGCGGAAGAATAACACATGTATGGGACGTAAAGCCTAGGAAAATAGTTAGATTAAGCTTCTATATAAGAAGCCCCCAGGTATAATGAGTGCGGTTAGCGCGTCAATATTGTGTAACCAGGACACAAGTATAGCCTTTAAGGGCCTTAAACAGAGTAAAAAGGGAGAAAGAGAGAAAAGACAGATATGAAAAAAATTGACGGAGGTTGTTGGGGATATGACTATTTGTGTAAGCCATCCAGGAGTGGCCGGGTTACGCAAATAGAGGTTCATCAGAAGCCCAAGACCAAGGCATGAAGATGGCGGTTCACTAAAAGGCTTAAAGGCCCACATGCGACTCTGAGGCCCGTAAATATAAACCTCCATGATGGTATAATTTGTACTATAAGGTATAAGTAACTAGTCGCTGAGCCGGACACTGTTTATGAGCCGGCCGGGACACTGTAGGCCGCAGGGCGTCAACCCGTGTATATAAGGGGACGACCCGCCAGCGGCTTAGGAAAGAAAACAACTGATCGAGAGCCAGGCATAGCGTATCTCGCTCCTTGGTCATCGAAACCTCAAGCAATTCCAACCCAACTAGACGTAGGCCTTCCTTCACCGTAAGGGGCTGAACTAGTATAAACCTCCCGTGTCCTTGTACTGATTAACCCCTTTAAGCTTCCTAGTTGTGATGGCTCCACGACTATGTCCATGCAAAAGGACATCTGCCGTGACAATTCCACGACAGTTGGCGCCCACCGTGGGGCCAGCGCACACTGTATTTGAGTTCTTGAAGGGCAGCTTCGAAGGGCTCAAGGGATACGCAGTTGGCCGGATGACCAAGAGTCGTCGCGGCAAGATCTACATCGACGACGAAGGCTGGGGCCCCAACGCCGGCTCAATTGAGTACGGGTACTGGGTCCCCTTTGGTGGAATTCACGTCTTCATCAGCCGTATTGGTGAGCCGGGCCCTGAGCCGGACAGCTGCACCGACCTCGTCGAGACGGCTCAACGTGCGAAACCCGCCCGAGCTCAACCCGTCGTGAAGCGTGCCTTTGTGGGTTGCATCCACGGAGCTGAACTTTCTGAAGGATCTGAAGGTGATGGTGAGCCGACCATCCTCTCTAATGGTGATTCGTCCGCCGGCTCAACAGATTCGCTGTATCAAGTTCAAGATGGTATGCTTGGGGGCTGTTCCGATGGCAGCACTATTCCGGACCCCTCAGAGTCGCCAAACTGGGCAGGAGTCTTCATAGCTGGTACTCAACCCGGCCAAAATTCTACGGCCGTAGCAGCGATAACGTCCGGGTTAGGAGCAGCTGGGGCAGGAGGCCCTGTGCGCTCACCGGCTCAGGTGCTGATGGATCTCATGGATAAACTTACGGCCTTGTTAACTGCTACAGTCGTCCCTGCGAACCAATCTGAGCATGAGGCAGAGGTGGCACAGGTTCACGATGAGATCGCCCGGGCCAAGGAAACCTTAGCAGCTGAAGATACTAGATTAGACATAGAGCGGGCGGCTTTGGACGTACAGGCGCAGCAACTTCATGCAGAGGCCTTTTAGCTCACGTTGAGCTTGAACGCATCTAATGAGGTAATGAGGAGGAGACATCAGAAAACTCAGTCCCGTTTACCTCAGATTTATGATCCTCGGAATCTCTTTGCTACACTCGGGGCCGGCCCAAGTAACCCGCCAGGTGCAAATCAGTTTATGACATCCGGAGCGGGAGCCCCAGTCCAGCCTCAGGTGACGGCGCCTCTTCACGGCAATATGGCACCACCCCATTACGTACCAATCCCACAGGGTCACTTCTCCAACCACATGGAGAACTTAATCGCAGCATCAACACGTTTGGCGGCTCTCCCAGTAGATGGTGATGATCCGACAGCGGTGGAAACCCGAAGGATCAGGGTACTTGTCCAAACAGCCCTGGCTCAGCAAGAGACCTACTCCTACAGCCGGGACAGGATTCACTCAACTCCTCCGCCCTGGTTAGCTCCGCCTCGTCAAAACCGGAGCCTGAGTTACAGTAGACACATGGAGTCAGAGGCCTTGTCAAGTAGCGCTCAGCGCCGGAACCAGCCCGGCGATTATAACCCGGTTCAGGATCGGATACGTCAGGAGGACGAGCGGGCGGCTCAGCTAGCAGCCCAATAGGACTCACCGGCTTACCCAACGACTTCCATTGAGGCGGGTGTTGCTACTAGAACCGGAGGAGTTCCTTGTCTGGTACCGGCTCTACGTAATGTACGTCTGCCCAAGGATTTCAGGGGACCTCGAAAGGTGCCGAATTATACGGCCAATTTACAGCCTGGGGCGTGGATTGAAAGTTACGAGATGGCCATGGAGCTGATGGAGGTTAGTGATGAAGTGATGGCTAAATACTTCACCATGATGTTGGACGGAACGGCCCGTTCTTGGTTAAAGGGTTTGCCACCCAATTCCATTAGTTCATGGGCAGAGCTAAAGGCCCGTTTCATTCAGAACTTCAAGGACACTTGCAAGCAGTCTATGTCGATTGTGGACATGACAAATTGTAAGAAGGAGGAAGGTGATTCTACGACTCATTGGGTGCGCCGAGTAAAAGATATAATACATTCGTCTGACAAGATGGATGCCGGCTCAGCAGTTCTCATGCTGGAGAAGAATTGCCGCTTTGAGCCTCTGAGACAGAAACTGGGGCGCCTTAAGCGTGATTGAAACGATATGGGGACGCTGATGGCGGCTTTAGTCAATTATGTCGATTCTGATAGTACCAAGGATCCCGCGTCTGATGAGGAAAAGACAGGGAAGGGAAAGAAGAACGGTAATGGAAAGGGTCAGCAGCATAACCCGGCGAGTCAAGGAGGCAATAAGTGTAAGGCAGACGGTAACCCAGAATTTTTGGCCAAAGCTTTCCGTCATGGGTTTTATTGGCTCACGGCTCATGCTGATGCAGAAGACCTGGTCAGTAAATGTGACGGATGTCAGAAATTCTCACGACGAGCCCATATGCCGGCTCAAGAATTGAGGATGATTCCAATTACTTGGTCGTTTGTAGTCTGGGGGCTTGATATGGTCGGGCCTTTCAAAGGGTCTAAGGATAAAAAGACGCACCTCTTGGTGGCAGTTGACAAGTTCACAAAGTGGGTGGAGGCGGAGCCAGTCAGTAAGTGTGATGCTGCCACGGCGGTCCAGTTTATGAAAAAGGTGATTTTTCGCTTTGGTTTTCCACACAGCATCATAACTGATAATGGCACTAACCTCTCCAAAGGAGCTATGGAAGAGTTCTGTCTACGAGAGCATATCCGGCTTGACGTTTCAGCTGTGGCTCACCCTCAATCCAATGGTCAAGCAGAACGAGCTAATCAAGAAATCTTGAGGGGTATCAAGCCCCGGCTCTTGGTCCCCTTGCAGCGGACGCCGGGTTTTTGGGTGGAGGAGTTACCTTCTGTACTGTGGAGCATCAATACTACACCTAACAGATCTACGGGTTACACGCCTTTCTTTATGGTGTATGGAGCAGAGGCGGTCCTGCCAAGTGACATCCGTCATGACTCACCCCGTGTGGCGGCTTATGTCGAGGAAGACAACGAAAAAGCTCGGCAAGACGCACTTGACCTGTTGGATGAAGAGCGAGACTTGGCGATAACCCTCTTGGCAATTTACCAGTAAGACCTGTGCCGCTACCACAGCCACCGGGTTAGGTCCAGAACCTTTCAGGAAGGCGACTTAGTGCTCCGACTCATCCAGGATCAATCTGACATGCACAAGCTATCCCCTCCTTGGGAAGGACCCTTTGTGGTCAGCAAGAATCTGAACAACGGATCATACTACCTTATCGACGTTCGGGATCATAAAGACTCACATAAGTCGGAGGAGGAGACCCGTCGGCCGTGGAATATCGCTCATCTTCGGCCTTATTATACTTGAGCCATCGGCTCTAATGTGTATATATCTATACTATGTATATTACATAAAGCAATAAAGCAGGACCTCTGTCCTTTTTTCCGCTCACAAAAAAGTTTTATGTGTTTTCTTTGTCAGGTGGTGGAGATAACCAAGGAGAAGCGGATCATATCTGAATCCGGCTTTGCTTTGGTCTGGCTTATGATCATATCTGAATCTAGCCGTGATCACTTGGGGGCTTCCTATTCAACCATAGGTCATATTCGAACCAAAGAGAACATAGCTGTCAATACCCACTTGATCGGCATACTGCCAAACCCACTTGGGGGCTTCTTGATCATATTTGAATCATAGCTTAACCCCTTTGGGTCTGACGTGGATCGTATTCGAATCAGCATCATTAAACAACTCTTATGGTCACTTGGGGGCTTCCTGTTCAAACATAGGTCGTATTTGAACCAAAGAGAACATAGCTGCCGATACCCACTTGATCGGCATCGCCACAGCCACTGGGGGCTAACAGATCGTATCCGAATCTTAGCTCAACCCCTTTGGAACGGTTCACTGACCGTATTCGAATCAGAAACCCTTGAATTTTGTTCATCATATTTTACAAGTATCAACATTGGATATCTTGCGACCCTCTTGAAAATACAATGGAGTACATTGCAATCCTCCAGGATTAATATTGGTTACATCAGGTTGTTAAGTACCAGGTGAACTTTTATGTGCCAATTTTCAGGAGTTAAACATACCCTCAAGGGTTGGCTTATATAAGCCGGAAAAGCAGCCGTAAGCATCACAGGGCAATGCAAGACATTTCTGCAAAGGACATAACAGATTCATATAAACTACAAAGTGCATAGTGACAGCGACTTATGCAAGTATTAAGGGCCGTAAGCATGTGCAAAGGCATAGCAAAACTCAAAGTATTTTCTACTCTGTTACAAGACTCCCCGAGTCCGAATGATGCGGGATTGTTTTCTACAACGACATAAGCAGGTGGCGCCTGGCAATCTACTCTTGGGGTTGACTTGAAGCTTCCGGGTTATCCTTCTCCGCCTCTCTGCCGGCTGCTTTGTCCTGGAAGGATGATGAGGCCCAGTCAGTGCCACTCAAGGCCTCAAACTCAGCTTCATCATCTATTAAACTGATTGGGTCGACTTCAGGGGCAAAGGTGTGCTTACGGATTGGAGGGATCAAGCTGACATCGTCATAATGCGGCGTGGGGATTCTCCGATTCTCCTTGTCATAACCCGGCTGATACTTGGTGAGGTCAGTGTCGTTTCCAATTTGAGTGGCCACAGGGCGTATATCCCTCACGCAGGTGGTGAAATCCTTTTCATCAAATGGAGTGCCATCCTCCTTTAAACTTGGATACCCAAGAGCGATGTAGGCCGGGTCTAGCTCTGGTAACCAGGCTTTGGCCCGACTCAAAGCGGCTATTGCTCCGGCTCTTGCTTGGGCCTGTCTCAACTCTTGAATCCGCTGAGGAAGTACAGCAAGCCATTGTAACACATCTTGCAAGAGGTGGGGCACATCATTTGATAAGGCTACAACGGCCAAGGCACGTTGTGACCCAATGTACAGTTGCTCTACTAGAGTATACACCGCCTTCAATTTGATCAACATATTCTGCTTGAAGTTTGTGTTCCTGGGGCCTGTATTGGTAAGTATAAGGTAAACCTCAGGTAACAATTAAAGGAATATTTACAATATTTAATGCTTGCTTAAGATAACTTACCAAAGATCGCTGAGACCATCCAAGATATCTGGCGTTGTAAGCCGGTCAGTTCGACTGTTGCATTTGCCAGCGACGCCTCTGCTGTCTCGGCCCGGGTCACCAGTCCGACCTTTTCATCAGTCCAAATTTTCTTCTCCGACTCAAAATTTTTCTTTAGCTTCTCATGTTCAGAGACGCTGAATTCAAATTTGGAGTTGGCCTTTTGAATTTCAATCTCCTGGGCTGCCAGGCGGCTCTTCAGGTCAGCGATCTCCGATTCAAATTGACTTATGGTGGCCTGCATTGCACCGGATAGTAGTCAAGATTACGGTAAATAATATTAAGTCCCAAGCACTTTGCAAGCAAAGATACTTGGCACTTGGGGGTTAATGTGTATCGGAAGTTAAAGGTATTGTGTTACATCCGGTTTAAATATTTTTTCTTTACGCCGGGCAAGCAGCTCTAATAATATTTCTATGTCTACATCATATTTATTCATAAGCAATAGACTTGGGGGCTGGTACAGTAAGTATGATTGAAAGTAAGGAAGCATAAGTCATACATCAGATTTTTGCTGTATTTGCTTCACCATGTCAATTTCCATGTCACGGCTGCTTTGCACCTGGTTGATATAGCCCGAGACAATCTCTCCAATACTCAAATGAGTATAGTCGGTGATATCCATCTTGGCCTTACGGCGTTCTAGCAACTTCTCTTTAGCCGAGCATTTGGCAAGGACGGTGGGCCTGGCCGGCTCAACGAATTGAGCCTTGAGAAATTCCACTTCTGGGTCAGCCATTTTGACTGGGCTAGGTGCCTCCGGGTTAACAGAACCATCAAGAATATCTTCAGCAGGCGGGTCAGAAGTTGGTGCTGCAATGTCTTGAGCCGGCTCAGGCGGCGGCTGATGTGTGGAAGAGTTAGGAGCAGCTATACCCTGTTCCGGTTCAGTCACCACAGGGGTTTGGTCCGGTTTATCCTTCTTGGTTTTCTTCCCGGGCTTAACCTGCACGCTGTGGGCAAAGCAGAGAAATGAGTAAAGAAATATGAAGAAAGAAAAACATAAGGTGAATAAATTGATATTACCCAGGGGCAGTCTTAAAAGCCGGCATGTTTGATTGCATGGACTCGCCGGATGAAGGAGAGGTATCCTGGTAATTGGAGTTAGATGAATTGAGAGGTTGATGGATTAGACCCTCCAAAGGTAAAAAAGGGTATAAGTTGGAGATAACCTCAGTCCGACGCTTCCGGGTTGTGTCAGGCAAGCCGGAGGATAGCTCTGCATCCTTGCTGGTCCGGGTCTGCCTCCGGTTTTCAAATTGCTGTTGCTTCAAAAGAAAGTCAGGATCTTGGTAAGCCAAAGGGTGTGAAAATCTTACTTTCCGGGTTACTCTTCGAATTTTCTGACGTGGCCGAAGCTCGGAGTCGGAGGAGATTATAGTTACCTCTTCCTCGACGGGTTGGCTGTTGCCCGTGTCTTCCTGAAAGAAGGTTAAGATCAGTAAGGTAGTGATAAAGGAGAAAGGGAAATTAAAAAGTTACCTCTTCCTCATTATCATCAGAATCATCAAGCTGAAACATCTCAGAAGCGCTTGGCTTCCTTTTCCTTGAAGTGTGGGCTTGGCGGTTTTCCTTTCGGCTCTCTTGGCCGCCCTGGCTTGCTTGGCCGGCTCATGATCATATTGGATTTTCCAGAAGTTATCATTTGCCTATAAAAGGTTATAAAGGGTTATGCATAAGAATACAGTATAACATGATAAAAAATAACCCGACGACTGGAAGCTTACTGCAGGGGCGGGTTCTTCTTGCAAAAAGGTAGCAAGCCGAAAGCGTTACTATTCACTATGCCCTCTTTCAACAAAGACTGAGTTGTAGCTTCCACTACGTCATCTGTTAAGTCGTCAGGACTATGACGCTGAGGGTCATCTTTCTCGCCTGAATAATTAAACATTAAGCCGGGGCGGCGGCTTAATGGAATTATTCTCCAAGCAACCCAGACTCGGACCAGGTCAATGCCATCTAAGCCGTTCCCTAAAAGAGCTTTAGTCTTCTTGATCTTGGGGGTGAGTGGCAGACGTTCAATAGCAGTCAACTTATCCGGCAGCGGGTGAGTAGATTCAAGGCGCAATGCACGGAAGCCGGGCAGCGGGTTTTCACCAGCCGGAGAACTATCTTGGCAGTAGAACCATGTCTGGTTCCAGTCGTTTGGATGACTCGGCAATTCTGCATAAGGGAACAGGCAGTCTCTCCGCCTTTGAATCGATATGCCACCAAGCTCCAGACTGGGCCCGTTGGCCCGCTCATTCTGCCAGTTCAAATAGAACAATTCCCTGAACAAAAGTAGGCCGAGTTCTTGTCCAAGGTAGACCTCACAGAAAACTTGGAAGTTGCAGATATTTGACACGGAATTGGGCCCGATGTCTTGAGGTCTTAAGTCAAAGAAGTGCAAAACATCTCTAAAGAATTTTGAACCGGGAGGAGCAAATCCCCGGCTCATGTGATCGGTAAAATTGATCACCTCCCCTTCCTTGGGTTGAGGTTTCTCCTCAGACAGGTCAGGAGCACGATAAGACATGACATCCTTCTTGGGCAGATGGCCAGACTTTACAAACTCGGACAGTTTGCTCTCTGTAACAATGGATGGGACCCAGTTGCAAGTAACCGGAGGTTTAACAGCTTTGGGTGCCATTGGGTAAATTGAAGCCTACAAGAGGATAAAGGAAATTTTCCGGTTTATTATAACCCGGAGAATAAGCATTATTGGGTTATTTAAGATGGCGGCTTAAGAAGGGTCCTAATGACATACAGGTAACTATGTGATAATGTTTAATAGCTGCAGGTATTAAAGATGATTAAGGTTTTCCTAAGTCGCCAGAAGCAAGTGGTGATGACAGCCGGTATTATCTTAAACCGGTTACACGGACTACTATGGCTGAAACAGAGTCAACATACACAGTTTTTGGCTAAGTGTGGAGCAAACAGGTTTCACAAATTGCAATTATTATTTTGGATCAAACGATGCTCTGGAAAGGAAAAATTTCTAGACCTAAAATAGTACAGGGAAGTTCATATACTCAAGGAGGGCTTCCAAAACAAGGAAATGAGATCTGTTTTCATACAAGCACACAACATCCTCTGCAGCAGTTCTATGTGGTTTTTACGATCTGAACAAGGTATTAGAGGTAAGAACTAAGGGAGGTTGCATCGGGCGATGATGAACGTCCACGAACTCAAGACAGTACTAATGCAGATCTGAGAAAGGGGGGAAAGAGAACTCACCGATGTGGAAGAACTGCGGAGGGTTGCCGTTGTTCTCTGGTCAAGAAACATGGTGATGCAGCGGCCTGAGTTGGTGAAGACGAGGTTTCCGACGGTGGCGGCGGCGGAGCTCGAGCGGCAGAAGAGGGAGTGCGAGCAAGAAGACGACCGGAGGAAATGAAAAATACCTAGGTCGCGCCTATTTATAAGGAGGACCGACTGAGACGGCGCGAGAAACGAGGAGACCAAGACATCATTATCCAACGGCCCCGACGCCTCGATTTTCAGGAGGGTCAGTAAAGGCAAAGATCCATTGAAGATATGATGAATTAAAATACAAGTTTTGTTGAAGATGACGTCATGATGATTTAACCCGGAGCCAGAGGATGATGTCACGGCGGGTTACAATTTTCATGCAAGACAGAAGACTAAATGCCAGTTCATAAGGTTTTGAAAGATTGACATGAACCGGTTCAAATCAATCTAGGGCCTAATGTTGGGGATATGACTATTTGTGTAAGCCATCCAGGAGGGGCCGGGTTACGCAAATAGAGGTTCATCAGAAGCCCAAGACCAAGGCATGAAGATGGCGGTTCACTAAAAGGCTTAAAGGCCCACAGGCGACTCTGAGGCCCGTAAAGATAAGCCGCCATGATGGTATAATTTGTACTGTAAGGTAGAAGTAACTAGTCGCCGAGTTGGACACTGTTTATGAGCCGGCCGGGACTCTGTAGGCCACAGGGCGTCAACCCATGTATATAAGGGGACGACCCGCCAGCGGCTTAGGAAAGAAAACAACTGATCGAGAGCCAGGCATAGCGTATCTCGCTCCCTGGTCATCGAAACCTCAAGCAATTCCAACCCAACTAGACGTAGGCCTTCCTTCACCGTAAGGGGCTGAACTAGTATAAACCTCGCGTGTCCTTGTCCCGATTAACCCCTTTAAGCTTCCTAGTTGCGATGGCTCCACGACTAAGTCCTTGCAAAAGGACATCTGCCATGACAATTCCACGACAGAGGTGAGGAGACGAACATAGAGTCCGGCGCTAGGCGTAGAATCTTCGGAGTCTGGCTGCATTCCATTTGTTTGGCTTGAGTCGATTATCTGATGCATCCCACAGACGGTACACTCCATCGGTCAGAACTTGGTCAATAATGAAGGGACCCTCCCATTTGGGTTTGAGCTTGTTCTTTTTCTTCTCCGACAGGCGTAGAACTAGTTCGCCAACGTTATAGGTTTTGTCCCGTACTTCTCTGCTTTGATACCTTCGAGCCTATTGCTGATAGAATGCAGAATAGGCCTTTGCCACGTCGTGCTCCTCCTCCAGGGCGTCCAAACTGTCCTGCCGATCGAGCTCGGCCTCTTTTTCTTCGTACATGCGCACTCGAGGTGAGTCATGAATTATGTCGCAAGGCAGAATCGCCTCTGCGGCGTACACCATAAAGAATGGTGTGTATCCGGTAGTGCAATTCGGCATGGTCTGCAGCCCCCATAGTACGAAGTGGAGCTCCTCTACCCAGTGTGTGTTTGACTCCTTTAAGGACCACACTAATCTGGGTTTAATGCCGCTCATGATAAGACAATTCGCTCGCTCGAATTGACCGTTAGTTTGCGGGTGATAGACAAAAGCATAATCGAGCTTGATGCCCATGTTGCTGCACCAAAGTTTCACCTCGTCGGCTGTAAAGTTCGTGCCATTGTTAGTGATGATGCTGCGGGGGACACCATAACAGTGTACAACCCCGGATATGAAGTCTATCACCAGTCCGGATTCAGCCGTTTTGACAGGTTTGGCTTCTATCCATTTGGTGAATTTATCCACCATGACCAGTAAGTATTTTTTCTTATGGGTTCCCCCTTTAAGGGGTCTGACCATATCAAGCCCCCAGACCGCAAAGGGACAAGTAATGGGGATTGTTTGGAGAGTGGTAGGCGGCATATGGTTTTGGTTTGCAAATAGCTGGCGACCGACGCAATGCTGGACCAGATGTTGCGCATCTGCCCGGGCTGTCGGCCAATAGAAACCTGTACGAAAGGCCTTGCTTACAAGGGCCCAGGCTGCGGTGTGATGGCCTCCGAGTCCGGCATGGGTTTCTTCCAAAAGCTTCCGCCCTTCCTCTTCGGAGATGCACCTTTGAAGGACTCCAGTAGTGCTTTTCTTATAAAGCTCTCCCTCGTGGACCTTGTAGGCTTTAGATCGCCGCACTATGCAGCGTGCCTCATTTTGGTCCTCGGGTAGTTCTTGCCTGGTTAGGTAGGCCAGGAGTGGTTCTGTCCACGGGGCGATGACGACCATTATTACGTGGTCTGAAGGTGTTATTTCGATGGCAGAGCCTCCGATTGTGTCAGAGTGTTCGGTATCTGGGGTTGTGGCTGGGTCCAGATTATTGTTGCCAGTGTCCCCTTCCCATACCACGGATGGTTTAAATAGTTTTTCCAGGAAGATGTTCGGTGGGATAGGGTCGCGTTTAGCACCGATACGGGCGAGGATGTCCGCCGCCTGATTATTTTCCCGAGCCACATGGTGGAATTCAAGCCCCTCGAACCGAGCTGACATTTTGAGAACGACGTTGCGATATGCCACCATTTTTGGATCCTTGGCATCGAAGACTCCATTTATTTGGGATATTGCAAGGTTGGAATCCCCACGCACCTCCAGGCGTTGAATGCCCATGAAAAATGCCATCTGGAGACAGTGCAATAGGGCCTCGTATTTGGCTGCGTTATTGGAGTCTGTGTATAGTATTTGGAGTACGTATTGAACTTTATCTCCGGTGGGGGATGTCAGGACGACGCCAGCCCCCAGACCAGCCAGCATTTTAGAGCCGTCGAAGTGCATGATCCAACTAGAGTACGCGCCGTACTCTTTAGGGAGTTCGGCTTCTATCCATTCGGCAATAGAATCAGCCAGCACTTGCGACTTGATGGCTCGCCGTGGTTTGTATGTTATGTCCAACGGGAGGAGCTCGATGGCCCATTTGGCAATCCGACCCGTGGCATCGCGGTTGTTTATTATGTCATTGAGTGGTACTTCAGAGGCCACTGTGATTGAACACTCTTGAAAGTAGTGTCGTAATTTCCGGGATGCCATAAATACCGCGTATGCTATCTTTTGTAATGTGGGTATCGTGATTTGCATGGAGTGAGGACGGTAGATACATAGTATACCGGCTTTTGAAGTGGGAATTTATGTCCATCTGTCTCTCGTTCGACGACGAGCACTGCACTCACAACTTGGTGCGTTGCCGCTATATATAATAGCATTGGTTCACCGACATTTGGCGCAGCCAAGATTGGGTTGCTCGCCAGGATGGCTTTTATGTCTTCCAATCCGGCCGTGGCTGCGTCCGCCCACTCGAAGTGTTCGGTGCGCCGAAGAAGGCGATTAAGGGGGAGTGTCTTTTCTCCTAATCGGGAGATAAAGCAGCTTAGGGCCGCCACACATCCAGTTAACTTCTGTATTTGCTTGAGGTCGGTTGGTGTAGCCAACTGCGACATCGCTTGGATTTTAGCCGGATTTGCTTCAATTCATCTACTGGAGACGATGAAGCCCAGGAGCTTTCCGGTGGGTACGCCAAAAACACATTTTTTCGGATTGAGCTTAATGTCGTATGTTCGGAGATTGTCGAACGTGAGCCTCAAATCGTCTATTAAGGAGTCGACATGTCTGTTTTTAATGACCACATCGTCTATGTATGCCTCCACTATCTTGCAGATCTGCTTTTCCAGACATGTCTGAATCATGCGCTGATATGTTGCGTCAGTGTTTTTGAGCCCAAGGGCATTGTATTAAAACAGAAGGGGCCGTTGCGGCTTGATCAGACTCCGCCATCTTAATTTGATGGTAACCGGAGTATGCGTCGAGGAAGCACAATGATTCCTGTCCTGAAGTAGCATCGATGATTTGATCGATGCGAGGGAGAGGGAAGGGATCCTTTGGGAAAGCCTTATTAAGGTCCTTGAAGTTAACACATAGGCGCTAGGATTTGTCCTTCTTTGGTACCATCACCAGGTTGGCTAGCCAGTCCGGATGTTTTATTTCTCTAATGAATCCGGCCTCCAGTAATTTGGCTAGCTCCTCTCCCATGGCTTGTCACTTAGGTTCGGAGAAACGCCGAAGAGTCTGCTTGACCGGCCTGAATCCTTTTAGAATGTTAAGGCTATGCTCGGCCAGCTTGAGTGGGATTCCTGGCATGTCTGAAGGATGCCAGGCGAATATGTCCCAATTCGCGCGTAGGAACTCCCGTAGTGCGGTGTCTACGGCGGGGTTTAGCTGTGCCCCAATGGATGTTGTTTTTGTGGGGTCCGTTGGATGGACTTGGAATTTGACTATTTCATCCGCTGGTTTAAAGGAGGTGGATTTGGATCTTTTGTCTAGTATCACGTCGTCCGTGTCCACTTTGGAGCGTAGCACGGTTAATTCCTCCGTCACGAGGGCTTCGGATAATGCCTCGAGGTCCAGTGCGGCTGTTTTGTTCTCGACGCGGAGTGCTATGTCTGGATCACTAGCTAGAGTGATGATTCCATTGGGTCCGGGCATTTTGAGCTTCATGTACCCATAATGGGGTATGGCTTGAAAAATTGTGAATGCCTCTCGCCCTAGAAGGGCGTGGTATCCACTGCTAAACGGGGTCACTTGGAATGTGATTTCTTCGGACCTGTAATTCTCCGGAGTGCCGAATACCACATCTAGTGTGATTTTCCCAGCGCAACGTGCCTCCCGACTGGGGATGATTCCTCAGAAGGTTGTGGTGCTTTGTTCAATACGGTTTTTGTCTATTTCCATTTTTGAAGAGTCTCCTCATAAATGAGGTTTAATCCGCTGCCGCCGTCCATGAGCACTTTAGTGAGCCGAAAACCTTCCACGATTGGACTGAGGACCAAAGCGGCTGGTGCTCGGGCAGTTCGGAATTTAGGTTTGTCACTGGCATTGAATGTAATGGCCGTGTCGCTCCATGGACTTATTGTTGCAACGGGACAAACTTCGGCAAGGCTGCGGAGTGCTCGCTTACGCCTATTATTTGAGGCGAAGGTCTCGAAGACTGTTAATACTCTATTGTTATCCTCGGGAGGGTGTTCTGGGGTGATGAGGAGTTCCTCACCGCTCTTGGCCACCTACCAGAGTACCCAACATGCTCTAAGGCTATGTGTTGATATGGTATCCACTGTACTATGAATTTTGCATGGCCCGTTGAGCCATCCCTCCAATACGGTTCAATGCCCAGTAGTGGGTTTTTGCTTCTTTGTAATTGAGTCGGGCGACTTATGACAGTGCACCCTTTTAGTTCGGACTGGGGGTTTTGTCAGAGCCGGATTGTCCCAAAATTGTGTTTGGGTTTTCCAGGCGCTTTCCATCACACAGTACTTCCGTACTATGGCCGCCAAGTCAGCGAAGTGTGCTATGTCACGGCGGCTTATGGCGATGAGGATCCCCTTGTCCGTGCAATTGTTGCAAAAGAACGAAATTGCGTCTTCCTCGCGACAGTCCTTGACCTTGTTCATTACAAGGAGGAATCTGGCCCAATACTGATGTACTGTCTCTTGGGGAGCTTGCCTAATGTGGGCAAGATCGTTTGTATCTGGGTGGGTGGGTGGATTTAAGTCCGGACCTTGACCCAATCTTAGATCCCACGACAGGGAGTTTCCGATCTTGGAAGTTCGGGCTACGGGATGTTGCTCCGCGAGTTTGGTGTGTGACCAGATTCTAGGTTCAGGGTTAGGGCGATGTCCTCCCATGAGCGGGTATCCGGCTCGGAGAGCTCGGGTATCCGGACATAATTCGTCCTCAGGATAGAGGGAGAACTGCTGCGTTGCTCCTCCACCACCGCTATTTGATGGGTGACCGGCGGAGAGTTAATCTCCCTTTGGTCGGGTTTAAGCCCGATCCGATCATAGTCCGTAGCGACTCCCAGAGCGGCGATGCAATCCAGGAGCTCGTTCAAAGAGGAGAGCTCCATTGGATCCATCTGCTCAGCGAATTTTGAGCCGATGTGGTGGCTATTTTCAATGACCCAAGAAGTCATCGTTGGCTCAACGGCAAGCGGGCGGTCATGCCGAAGCCGCCTAGTCGGAGAGTTTGGCCTACAGCCAGGGCTCCCCCATAAGTGATGTTGTCCTTGACAACGAGATGAGCCATCCCCGTTTATGATGACGGCACAGTGGAACTCTCAATGAAAGCACCAATGTCAGTGTCAAAACCGGCAGATCTCGGGTAGGGGGTCCTGAACTGTGCGTCTAAGGCAGATGGTAATAGGAGGCAGGGGACACGATGTTTACCCAGGTTCGGGCCCTCTTGATGGATGTAATACCCTACGTCCTGCTTGATTGTTCTTGATTATATGAGTATTACAAGAGTTGATATACCACGAGATCGTAGAGGCTAAACCCTAGAAGCTAGCCTATGGTATGATTGTCTGTTGTCCTATGGACTAAACCCTCCGGTTTATATAGACACTAGAGGGGGCTAGAGTTACACAAGGTCAGTTACAATGGAGGAGATCTACATATCCGTACTGCCTAGCTTTCATTCCATGCCAAGTAGAGTCCCATCCGGACACGGGACGGACTCTTCAATCTTGTATCTTCATAGTCCAACAGTCCGGCCAAAGGATATAGTCCGGTTGTCCGGACACCCCTAATCCAGGAATTCCTCAAGAGACCTTTAACTTGGTAGTGTGATGTTGTTTGCATCTTGCATATGATTTATTTCTTGTATTGCTTCACATTTCTTTAAATGCCATTTATGATGAGATACTATTAACTTGGCAGAGCGATATTTGTAGTGTATTTCATATGGTGTCTACCTTCCATTGCATTGCTTCTAATTTAGTGAAATGTCTTCTGCTTAGTTTACACATCATAGTTGTGGTTATCTCATGTCATCCTGTTTTTCGTACATATTCACTACTGCAGGATGCTGCTAACGTGACACTACGATTAGAGACCCTTCGACAAAACTGTGTGCGATGCCATAGTCGCAAACGATGGTGTAAAAACCCCGTCAAAAAAGGTGCAAAACGTTTGCAATGGAGGATGCATCAAACACGGTTCAGATTTTCGTTGCGTGTGCGATGCAGGGCATATGGTTCAGCTCAATTAACTGTTTGCAATGAGGAGGAACAAAACAAAACAGGTAGCCAGATGAAGGTGTGTGCGATGTACAACATATGGTTCACTCGGATGAACTGTTTTTGATTAGGTAACACAAAAGAAACGGTCAGCCAGATAAAAGGTGTGTGTGATATACGGCATGAGGTTCACTCGGATGAACTGTTTGCGTTGAGACATGAGAGCAGAAATGGTTCAAATGAACAAGATGTGTGTGATACGAGGCAAACATGTGTGTAATCGTAAACGTGTGTGAAGACCAATAACAACACAAACGATTACTACTAACAAGCCATGTGTGTTGTGAGCAAACAATTGCTGGTATACAATTGTGAGTGATTGATGAAAACATCACCGACAGGTTACATTGTTTAGTCCGTGTGTGATGTGATTTTCTTTGTCCGCACAACATTTACTCTCTGTCTACGGAGCATTAATATATATACTTAAAAAGACAGCATTGCATAACCAAATTAAGCATACAATTACACAAGTGACTACACACATAACATTTCCACACACAAAAGCAAGCAATTTCATGCATACTAAAGTAGGAGAAATGAGGATCTAATCATCTACTTATTGTTGAGATGATGCTTGCCATCGCTCTGCTTTCAGCTGGATCCCTAGCTGTTTGGGGAAGGAGGCACTTCCTCATGTCAACGATCCGCATGTACATGTCGTAGCTCGTGTACGCCTCCTTGGCCGCGTACACGACGTGAGCTTTGTCGAGTTTCTCCATCCAGGCCGAGTGCCAAGCACGATTGTCCTTGTTGCACGAATCCTTCATGTCTCTGTAGTAGGGGTCGATGATGGCCTCGGTGAGGTGAAGTAGTGAGTCCTTCTCATGCTCCTTGCAGCCCTAGATCTTGTATTGGCCCTTGATATCGACAAGATTCTCGGAGGCGATGCCCGAATTCTCGAGCGCCTTTACATCGTTGGTGATGTCCATCGTAGTGAACATGTAGTGGGGGCTGTTGACAAACCTGGTGAAATGCTCGCAAGGCCTTGTGGCCATGTAGTAGTGGTAGACCAGGACGTGGTTGTGCACACACATCTGGGCGACGGTGACCTTGGGACGAGACTCGGCACGAGCGCGGGTGTGCTCAAGGTCGAACCCGGCCACCTTGTACTTCTTCGTGGCAAGCAAAAACTCCGTGATGTGGATGGAGTGCTCCACCCAGACCGGGTTGTTGGTGTATACCAACAAGAGGTCCATGAACCTTCTGTGGGTGTCCACCACGGCACGAATGGTGAACTGCTGCTCATCGTCGGCAGCCGCTCGGAGCGCCATCGGAGCCGCGCAGGATACCCTCCAAGAATTTCTGGTGGTGGGTGTGCTTCTTGCAATGGTGGGGCGCGATCGAAAGGTTGAAGAGACAAAAGGGTTAAATGGCCGCTGTAATAAATGGGGGCCGGCCGGCATGTAATAGTCACATAGCGAAGGATTCCAGTGCACGCTTGAGAACACCGCCCCGCACTCGTGGGCTCGAAGAGGCGCCAAATTAATCATCGGTGAGCCTATTCCCGCGCTACCGTGCAAGCTTCCTGCCCGTCTTGTTTGGCCACGCGTCGGCTAGAACAGGGACAAATCCTAGGTGTTTATTGGCAAAAGGCATTGTAAAAACGAAGTGTGTGGAATGACTTCGATCATAAGTTTACCCGTGGGTGATGAGGTCAAATTTACACAGAAGGGTGATGATGGACACTCGGGTGCGATAAGTAATTCTGCGCTCTATAGTGCACACGGTGGAAGAAACCAACCGTGTGCAATAATGTCGAAGATCGCATTTGAGTTAGCTATACAGATCGTGTGTTGTGAGATCGACAAGGTAAACTGATTCAACAATGGTTAAAAAAAATCTAAGACCATTGCATATTAAGGTAAAAATAGTGTTAGCAATATACAAGTCTCATACGATGCCATTTCAACGATTGTACCACAAAAGCTCGAAATGTTACAAGGTTCAAATTCCAGGGTTATATGGCTCAAATTTGAAGATTACGAGGTTCAAACTGATATTAGAAATGAAATTCAGCTCATCAGTTGCAAACGCTCGCGCTAATCCGCTGAACATGGATATTAGAGAGGTTCAAACTAATATCACCGCTTCTAAGTCTGGTTTCGAATCCTCACAAATTTTGCAACGAGGCCAGCCACTGAGAAGTCATGTATGGGGTTGACACGATGACTTCCGATTACTCTGTCATCTGAAGTTCCAAAATGAAATTCAGCATTTTTGGAGCCTACTCCATTCTGCTGCAGGTGCCGGCGCTGATCAACAAACCAATCATATTTGCGAAATAGATGTATGGCAAACCTCATTTCCTTTAGCACCCTTGCTCTGGGAACAAAGAACCTGGAGAATATAATCTCCGGTAAGGTCCCTCGGTAGGAGTTCAAAGTAATTTCTGAGAGATGCAGATATAGGTATTCGACATGATTGCTATATTGTATCACATTATCCACCACTGGGTCTAAAATTATCTGCAAAAGAAGAAAACGTGTTAGTGCCTACATTCAGTTTTAAACATTACTACAGGCCTATTTGGTTTGCAGGATTTGTAAAATGCACTAACATGCCATCTTTGATCTGACTTCATTAACATGGGCATTTGATTACATTCTAGAAAAATGTAGCCTTCTTCACAAGAGGTTGGAGTAGATGAAAAGTTCCCTAAGAAAACTTGAACTCCCTTATGGTTAACATATAACAGGAAAGGAACATCATCTCAATATATAGCTTCTCCAGGCACGGAAAGCATCTTAGGAAACTGACAGCTTGCTCCAGGTTGGGGCCGATGGATTCTAGTGCCAAGACCTTCACTGTGCGCAGTTTCAGCATCAAGATTGTCAGAATCATTTTTCGAATGACAGACAAAGAAACATCTTCAAAATTATAAATAATGTTAATTTGTAGAAGGAGAGGTAGAAGGCGGCTGTTGTACCTAAACAGGTGTGGATCCAATAACAAGTTCGGAGTATTTGTGAGATTAGTAGCCCACCGCTGTTAATTTCGGCACAGAAATGACATTGATTCTTGTTGGACCTTCTTGATCAACTACAAGTAATATCTCAAGTGCAGGTGTGTCCTCAATGACCATACCGTGGTACACATCTTTTGATGTCTTCCTGCCGCACCAGAAACACACATAAATAGTCCGGAGAGTCATGGAGGTTATGTGGAAGGTACTCAACCCGTTGATCGCCTAAAGACGAAGGTACTTGAGTGCAGTACAGCCACAGAGCAGGCGCTCCATGTCACCGTTTGAGAGGCAGACGACGACGAGCTCGAGGTGCTTTAGTCATGGTAGAATAAGAGCGGGTGTGTCATTAGGGGGGGAGTGGGTGGGGGGAATGGCAGTTCCTGAACTTGGCGACGCACAGCGTGGGCGCAAGGCGGAGTGCAGATGTTGGCAGCGATCGCATATGCCCATCATCAAAAGTGAGCTCCTTGAGCTGATCTAGGGCGGGGATCGGAACCAGTCGTCAAGCTTGGCTCGGTCCTTCCCGTTGGAACAGAACTTGCCCATTCTAAGGCCTTTGGTTGGGCCAAGGTGACTGCCGAGGATCTTGGAGAATGCATCCAAGCTTTTGCTATAGCCATGGCAGAGCTCATGGGTGTCGATGAGGTCGAGAGGGCTGGAGTTCCATAGGGGGCGCCACCACCGGGAAAGGACGGTTGTCCGTGCCCCATATTTGATTGGGAGGAGGGAGATTATGACTCTCAACATATCATCGGGGAGGCTGTTGATGAAGTCTAGGCCTGCTGGAGTCGCTTGCGGTTCTAGCTTGCCCCGCCTCCGCTTGTTGGCAGCCCGGTTCTCCACCTCCGGAGTCTCCTTGTTAGCGGCGCTTTCTAATAGAAAAGGGAGTACAGGGAAATATTTAGTTAAAACAGGGCAATAGAAAAGTGTATTGGTAACTAGAAGTTATTAGGTAGGAATATGGTAACTACACAATTCATTTGACATTGTTGGGTAAGTCAACATGCAGATAGTTGAAAAGAAAACTTACTTCGGAAAAAGTCTGATGACCAGGCCCTTTTATGTGCAGTGCAATTTTAGTACCAGCTTTCAGTACATAAAACTTTGCAATTTATTTCCAAAAGCTAGTGCCAAAATAGGAGTCACCATGTTCATCAAGTCTTATAGTAGCAAAGATTGTAAATCCATGGTTTGTGTGCAGTATGACATCCGTGGAGCCTTCATCTATGTAACGGGAAAAATTGTGCACTACATACTCTGTTGCATAGCAAGGGATGTTCTGCAGAAAATGGTAGGATTGTTAAAGAAGGTTCCATGCAAATATGGGCCCAAATTGAAAGAACTGTACATCAGTTGAAATCGAAGGACAAAAATCTATAATTAAACAGAGAGGGTAAACATGATTTCATGGAAATATGAGAGTAATCGAAAGAACAATACATCATTAATTTGCCTAATATAGAAAGAAGAGGGGGGAAATCCCCTTTGACGTATATGGTGCATGTGGCACCTTTTATCCAAATGTAGCAATATTTAGAATATGTTCAGGAAAGTAGGCAATGCCAACCGATTTAGGGTGAGATTGAACATACCGCGTGCGTCCTCAAGTTATCTTGTACGGTGAGATGGAATCTTTGGCGGAGGTCGCAAAGTCCTGAAGTGTCGGCGCACTATACATTATATGAATGAAAGAAAACCCTCAAATCAGCTCGAATAAAAATGAATTCACGGTGATTTCCATTGGGTGATTAAAGGAGGCAGATGAACTGGGATAAGAGATGAGATAATATCTCGTTAAATTATTTACCTTGTCGTCCATGAGAAAGAACCCTCAGTATGACAGATTCCCCAACCGAGTGGAGATGGGTCGACCGCGACCTGCATTGAGAGAGTCGATGGCAATAGGCAGCAGCAAGCATAAGTGGCGAAATGCGATGGGCTTTCCTGGCAGCCTGTCAGCGGCAGCAGGCGTCGAGCTAAGTGTTTACCGCCGCGATAGGCGGTGCCATGGCATAGACGCGGAGGAGCTTGTGCAGGTGTGAATGGGGAACGTGTCGGAGGGGCCGAGGGGGTGGCGGGCGGGGTGAGGTTTTTTGTTACGTGGGGATGGTGAGGGTTTTCTTTTTTCTTTTTTGAATTGGGTGGTGAGGGTTTTCTGTCCCACAAAGAATTTTGGGGGTGATGGTTTGCTAGAGCGAACCATGTGTGATTGACGCAACAGGCAAAATGAAAGTCATTGCACACGGGTCAAATTTTAGGAACCATGTGTGATTGATGTACTACCTCCGTCCTGGTTTATTGGTCACCCGTTGTAATTTTTACCAAATTTGGCAAAATATTTAACATACTCAGACATAGATAATAAGCATACACGTACATAAGCATAGTTCAACCATAACTAGTACATAGTTCAGCAGCATTAAGCATACTCAACCGTACATATATAGTTCGATCCATCCCACATCTCATCTCATAGGCCGACACGATCCTAAAGCTTCTCCAGGTACTCAGCATACGCGTCGTGCGCCACCCTGCGAGAATACTTTTGCTTGAAGGAGCCAACGACCCGTCCTCTTGCATGCGCCAGAACACTTAGATACGCATCATGAAGCTTCTGGTTGCAAAATGGGCATCCATAGCCGCCATTCCAGGTCCTAATACGCCTGCTATGCATTCCCGCATAAATCTCCCTCGGGATTTGCCTGTTGTACCTCCTCTGGACATCTTCACCCTCGCTTTGCACATCGTTAGACAACACCTATACAAATAGTAGAACAAATTTGGCATCAAATCAATGATTACATGCCGTGCAGTAGGATTAGGAATTTATGGCTATTTATTTATACATATCTAGGGATTATGGTTTGATTTTTAAGCACAATCGTCTATGTACAGACCAATCTTGAAGAAAATAATGGCACAAACATATGTAGGTCTTTGAAAATCAATTGTCAAGCCCTGGCTAGGAATTATTAGCACGAACACTAACCCTAGTCGGATTACTAGTAGAAATCATTTGCACAGATGAAACAATTAATCACTTATCACCTCTACCATTCAAACAATCAATACACGACACGGATCTAACGAAACTTACTCATATTTCATGGATTGGGAGAACATAACCATAGGATTTCTATTCCAAAAAGGTGGAGGCAGGAGTAACCAAAGCAACCCTATGATCTATTTGACACATAAATGGGTAAGATGACTAACCAGCTGTCCGTCGTTGTCGAAGTCATCGCTAGAGTGGTCGTCGGAGTCGGTGTGGAACTCCGCCTCCGGCTGTGGAAGCTCAACAATGTCAGGGTTCAACGATAACTCGCCGGCAGTGACGGCAACCTCTATCTCCATCTCCATGTTGTGCTTCGGTGCTTTAGCCGCCTCGGCGTCGCCACTCCCTCCGATGGGGTGCTTCGGTGGCATCCTCATGCACTGACGACTTTGAGAACTGAGAGCGGCGTCGAGGATGCAAGCAGAGAGAGAGAGAGGATTGTGTGTGCGTAGCGAGGATGGGGGGTGCGGCGGCTCGGGCGCACCATTAATATGGAGTAGTGGGAGTTGCGGGAGAGATGCGGGCGGTGGTCAAACCGATGGCTCGCCTCCCGGTGAGCCTGCACACCAGAATGCTGGCATGCCTACCAAAGTTTCACACAGCTACTCGCACGCCTCCCGATGACGCTGCACGGCGAGCACTTTTCCGTCAATTCATACACCTGCACGCATGCCTCCCCGTCTGCCTGTGCAGCGGACGCGTCCCGTCAACTCACGCCTGCTCGCATGGCACACGAGTCGTGCGGCGGCACGTATAATGTTTTTCTATTTGGATGATTAATGCTACCGCTTTATTGCTTAACAGAAGCATGGCACGTATCCGTTGTTGGTCTAATGCTCACGGTTCGAATAAATAATCCGTTTGGGATATTGGTTCCCAATTGTTATTAATCTCCCTCTGTAATTATAAAGATTACATCAAAACTGGTCTCAAATTTGACAAAAAAAGTACAATGCCACTTTGTATTGGTGTCCATATGACAACACGATAAGTTTCATGAACTTCAAATAAGTTTTGGATGTACTAGAATTTAAAAATCAAGATTCTCAATGTTTGAAAATGGTTGCACGGGGAGTAAACATGCACCCAGTGAGACACATGTGTTTTTCCAATCCATATAGGTGCATTGTCATGTATGCATGTAGCTCAAATTTGATTTTTGCACATTATACCCATAGAAAATCAATCAATCAATGTACTAAAACGTCTTAATGATCTCTGTGATTTTTTTGAAATTAAAACATCCCTCCTTTGGTAACATGTATGTTCACCGCTGGATAATTAATTTAACATGCATCGTAGTTGTGGTAGATTCGTGGTGTGTGTGTTGGTGTGTGCGTGTGGGGTGGCAGGTGGCTCGTAGTACACTACGAGTTGTGAGCCACCGTATGGGTTGGCCATTTTGTTCGGCAGGCCGGTGCCACATCAGAGTCGTGAAATCGTTATTTAAAACATTACACAACCCGGTCATACATAAATGTTTTGGCCACATGTAGTCGATGGTTGTCCTACACGAGTAGGGATGGCAATGGGTCGGGTTTGGGGCGGGAGGAGCTGGTCCAAATCCAACCCATGACCCATCTTCCTACCCTCTGCCCATCCACCAAATTATCCATGGGCAAAACTTGTGCCGATGTCCAAACCCACTGGATACCCACATACCCATGGAGCTCTATGGGCATAGAAAAGTCAGCATGAAGCCTTCCCAAAGAGAAAATTAACTCATCATCATTCACTCACAAATGACAACATAAGCTACATGCATAAGTAGGCAACAAGTAATACGATGAGTCCTTAAGTGTGACATACCAGAGGTTGATTCTGCAACATATAGCTCATGGAACAAGTTGCATATTTCCTGCAATTTCCCATTCATTCGCTCTTTCTACTATCACTGGCATATGGCCCCACATGTCATACGGGTATCCATTGGATATCCATGGAGCGCAAACTATAACCATGCCCAACCCGGCTGTACGTGGGTATCCATATCCATGGACCCATGGGCGAAAATGTGGTCCATACCCTTGCCCAACCGGGTCGGGTATCCATGGGTATCTAGATCCGTGGATAAAATTGCCATCCCTATACACGAGACTTGATACTCGCGTGTGACGCTTTCTATGGGCCCACGAGGTCTTTGTCCATCACTTTGACAAACAGCTAGCAGTGAGGTTAGTTTGACTAGCAAGGTAGAATCTTTTTTGTTTGTGTTACGGTGGTTAATAGTACGCGTCGAAGAGGTGGGAGGGGACTAGCATATATACTATACGTACGCGTCCGTGAACAAGTACACCTCACTCAGTGTCGGGACTTTTTGGTTTCCGAGGCACGTGCCACATCAAAATTGTGAAATTGGTTATTCAAACATCACACAACACCTTTTTGGTCCACATGCATATCCTAGCCAGGACAATCACGTGTGATGCTTCCATCAGTGGGCCCATGAGGCCATCATCGATGCATGCATGCATCACTTTTACCTACATCGGGAGAGGTTAATTAATTTCACCATCGATGAGGATTCTTTTGGGTTGTACATATATTACGACAGGAGCATATAGCATGTGGTGAAGAGGGGGGAAGGGGACCATCATATGTAGTATGCTTGATATGAACCTCGCTCTGTGTGGGTGCATGCGTTACGGTTTTTGAGGCATGTGGCACATAAAAGTTGTGCATTTTGGTTATTCAACATATATATGTCTGGCCCACATGCAAAGCGGTGGAGGTTGTCCTCTCGCACCCACTTAAGTGGTTATCAGCGATATCGATGCTTTCCATTTGTGGGCCCGCTTGGTCCATCACTACTTTTGCCTGACAACAAGAGAGGTTAATTTGACTTAGGAGGGGATTGTTATTTTTTCTCTAGGATGACATGCATGATACATCTTGAGCACACACACATGCATGTGTACGCATGAATTCCTCCCATCGAGTCAAAGTGGCTAGTACAATGACACATCATGAATCGATCTCGCTCTGTGTGGGGAGCTAGTGTAAGATTTTTGACACACGCCCCACATCAATGTTGTGTATTCAAACATGCATGCACGCATCACCTCCATACATATGCATGTAGTGGTTACCTTCGAATGGTACACTCGCTCACGTGGTTATCGGCGACAAGCCTATATATCCGTTGGCCCGCGTGGACATCCATGATCACCTGACCAACAACAAGATAGGTTACAATGGTGGATTCTTCATTTGGTTCGTGTTATTGTAGTATAGGTCATGGTGAGATTCAGACCTAGTAAAGTTTGAGCACATATACTATGCACACATGCATGCATGAATCCCCGTCGTTGGCTTGAAGTGTGGTGTAACATACATATGCATCGTCAACCTAACCCTCACTCATTCTGGGGATTTCTAGTTTGAAATCAAGGTGCCACATCAAAATTGTTCCATTGTTACTCAAAAACATACCTCTCCATACATATGTTTGGGCCAGATGCATGTAGTGGTTGTCTTCGGGGACTAGCTACTTGCATGATTATTGGCGAGCTAGCCCATCTCTGGGGTCGCATGGACGGCCGTCACTTTGACCAACAACAAGAGAGAGGTTGTCCGACCAAGGTGGATTATTCTTGGTCCGTTTTACGATCCATCTTGGTGAGATATATGCCCCTCTAGCCCGCCGACTGACAGTGTGTGTGTGTGTGGGGGGGGGGTTGCTACTTTGCACTTTGCTAGGTGAACCTCGGTTGGGGGGGGCATGCATTCATAGGTTAGGAATCCCTTCGTGCCAACACGAGGGAGGGGGGCTGCTAGCTACTTCGCACTTGGCTAGTCATAGCTTAGGATTCCCTTCGTGCCGACACGAGGGAGGGGGCTGCTAGCTACTTCGCACTTTGCTAGGGTGAACCTCGGTTGGGGGGCATGCATTCATAGCTTATGGTTCCCTTCGTGCCGACAAGAGGGAGGGGGGCTGCTAATTACTTCGCACTTTGCTAGGGGTAACCTTGGTTGGGGGGCATGCATTCATAGCTTAGGATTCCCTTCGTGCCAACACGGGGGAAGGGGGAGGGGGGCTGCAAGCTACTTTGCACTTTCCTAGGTGAATGAACCTCGGTTGGGGGATGCATTCATAGCTTAGGATTCCCTTTGTGCCGACATGAGGGAGGAGGGGGGCTTATAGCTACTTCACATTTTGCTAGGTGAACCTCGGTTGGTGGGGAGGGGGAATGCATTCATAGCTTAGGATTCCCTTCATATCGACACGAGGGGGTGGTGGCAAGCAATACAGTGCGCTTTGCGAGAGAGGTGCCACATCGAAGTTGCATTTGGTATTTGAAAATCAAACCACCCTTTTGATACATAAATTTGGTCCACATGCAAGTATGTTCGTGTTCTGACCCCTCTCCTGTGTCATTTTTTTGCCAAATTTATGAACATTAGATAAGTCAGATGATGCAACAGACACGGTTCACTCAAACTAACCTTGTGCTGCGCCGGTGCACCTGTCACGCACACATCCGCACAGTACATTGGGCTCCACGAGGCTTCCCCTCTCAAAAATATCTGCCCCGCCTCGACAGTTTTTCTATTTCATAACACAAGGTTGTTATCTCTGTACCGTGTGCGATGTTTCTTGTTCCCAATCCCGCCTGCATTCCTAGAAAATATCTGCCCACCTCGAGGGTTGTTATATTTCATAACATACGGTTGTTATCACCGGACCGTGTGCGATGCACTATCATCAAAATTTTCAATAACCCGACATTTCAATCCCACGTTTGACTCCCGCATAGTAAAATTTTCAGTACCCACGTCATTTCCTCAAACACCCCACACGCCCTCCACACACACACACACACACACACACACACACCAAAACCTCCTCGGGCGTGCGCACACACACACACACCCTCCCTCGCTCGAAACCCTAGCAAGGTCCTCGCTGCCACTGCTCACGTGCTGACGGTGATGATGTTTCTACCGACGCAGGGCTTCACCTAAGCACCGCTAAGATATAACCGAGGTGGAATATGGTGGAGGGGGGCACCGCACACGGCTGGAATAGATCAATAGATCAACTTGTCTATCCTAGGGTGCCCCCTGCCCCCGCATATAAAGGAGCCAGGGGGAAGGCGGCCGGCCAGGAGGAGGGCCCGCCAGGGGGGAGTCTTACTCCCACCGGGAGTAGGACTCCTCATTTTCCTTGTCGGAGTAGGAGAGGGAAGGAAGGGAGAGGGAAGGAGAAGGAAAAACAGGGGCGCCGCCCCCCTCCTTGTCCAATTCGTACTAGAGGGGGAGGGGGCGCGTGGCTGCCCTGGCCGCCCCTCCTCTTCTCCCACTAAGGCCCATGGGGCCCAATTAACTCCTCGGGGGGTTCCGGTAACCCCCCTGTACTCCGGTTTTTATCCGAAACTACTCAGAACACTTCTGGTGTCCGAATATAGTCGTCCAATATATTGATCTTTACGTCTCGACCATTTCGAGACTCCTTGTCATGTCCGTGATCATATCCAAGACTCCGAACTACCTTCGGTACATCAAAACACAAAAACTCATAATACCAATCATCACCGAACTTTAAGCGTGCGGACCCTACGGGTTCGAGAACTATGCAGACATGACCGAGACATGTCTCCGGTCAATACCCAATAGCGGAACCTGGATGCTCATATTGGCTCCTACATATTCTACGAAGATCTTTATCGGTCAAACCGCATAACAACATACATTGTTCCCTTTGTCATCGGTATGTTATTTGCCCGAGATTCGATCGTCGGTATCTCAATACCTAGTTCAATCTTGTTACAAACAAGTCTCTTTACTCGTTCTGTAATGCATCATCCTGCAACTAACTCGTTAGTCACGTTGCTTGCAAGGCTTATAGTGATGAGCATTACCGAGAGGGCCCAGAGATACCTCTCCGACAATCGGAGTGACAAATCCTAATCTCGAAATACGCCAACTCAACAAGTACCTTTGGAGACACCCGTAGAGCACCTCTATAATCACCCAGTTATGTTGTGATGTTTGGTAGGACACAAAGTGTTCCTCCGGTAAACCGGAGTTGCATAATCTCATAGTCATAGGAACATGCATAAGTCATGAAGAAAGCAATAGCAACATACTAAATGATCAAGTGCTAAGCTAATGGAATGGGTGAAGTCAATCATATCATTCTCCTAATGATGTGATCTCATTAATCAAATGAAAACTCATGTCTAGGGCTAGGAAACATAACCATCTTTGACCAACGAGCTAGTCAAGTAGAGGCATACTAGTGACACTTTGTTTGTCTATGTATTCACACATGTATTATGTTTCTGGTTAATACAATTCTAGCATGAATACTAAACATTTATCATGATATAAGGAAATAAATAATAACTTTATTATTGCCTCTAGGGCATATTTCCTTCAGTCTCCCGCTTGCACTAGAAGATTACACAGTAATGATTCTAAAACCCATGGAGCCTTGGTGCTGTCAATGGGTCTACAACATTCAGATCCGTATGTATCTTGCAAATCTCTATGTCTCCCACCTGGACTTGATACCAGATGGAGTTGAAGCGTCTCTTGATGTGCTTGGTTCTGTTGTGAAATCTGGATTCCTTTGCCAAGGCAATTGCACCAGTATTTTCACAAAATATTTTCATTGGACCCGATGCACTAGGTATGACACCTAGATCGGATATGAACTCCTTCATCCAGACTCCATCATTTGCTGCTTCCGAAGCAGCAATGTACTCTGCTTCACATGTAGATCCCGCCATGACACTCTGTTTAGAACTGCTCCAACTGACAGCTCCACCGTTTAACATAAAAATGTATCTGGTTTGCGATTTAGAATTGTCCGGATCAGTGTCAAAGCTTGCATCAACATAACCATTTATGATGAGCTCTTTGTAACCTCCATAAACGAGAAACATATCCTTAGTCCTTTTCAGGTACTTCAGGATGTTCTTGATCGTTGTCTAGTGATCCACTCCTGGATTACATTGGTACCTCCCTGCTAAACTAATAGCAAGGCACACATGAGGTCTGGTACACAGCATTGCATACATGATAGAGCCTATGGCTGAAGCATAGGGAACATCTTTCAGTTTCTCTGTATCTTCTGTAGTGGTCGGGCATTGAGTCTTACTCAACTTCACACCTTGTAATACAGGTAAGAACCCTTTCTTTGCCTCATCCATTTTGAACTTCTTCAAAACTTTCTCAAGGTATGTGCTTTGTGAAAGTCCAATTAAGCGTCCTGATATATCTCTATAGATCTTGATGCCCAATATGTAAGCTGCTTCACCGAGGTCTTTCATTGAAAAACTCTTATTCAATTATCCTTTTATGCTATCCAAAAATTATATATCATTTCCAATTAACAATATGTCATCCACATATAATATTAGAAATGCTACAGAGCTCCCACTCACTTTCTTGTACATACAGGCTTCTCGAAAAGTCTGTATAAAACCATATGCTTTGATCACACTATCAGAACATTTATTCCAACTCTGAGAGGCTTGCACGAGTCCATAAATGGATCGCTGGATCTTGCACACTTTGTTAGCACCTTTTGGATCGATAAAACCTTCAGGTTGCATCATATACAACTCTTCTTTCAGAAATACATTCAGGAATGCAGTCTTTACATCCATTTGCCAAATTTCATAATCATAAAATGCGGCAATAGCTAACATGATTTGGACGGACTTAAGCATCGCTACGTGTGAGAAGGTCTCATCGTAGTCAACTCCTTGAACTTGTCGAAAACCTTTCGCAACAAGTCAAGCTTTGTCGACAGTAACATTACCATCAGCGTATGTCTTCTTCCAAAAAATCCATTTATTCTTGATGGCTTCCCGATCATCGGGCAAGTCAACCAAAGTCCACACTTTGTTCTCATACATGGATCCCATTTCAGATTTCATGGCCTCAAGCCATTTTGCGGAATCTTGGCTCATCATCGCTTCCTCATAGTTCATAGGTTCGTCATGGTCTAGCAACATGACCTCCAGAATAGGTTACCGTACCACTCTGGTGTGGACCTTACTCTGGTTGACATACGAGATTCGGTAGTAACTTGACCTGAAGTTTCATGATCATCATCATTAGCTTCTTCACTAATTGGTATAGGTGTCACAGGAAGCAGTTTCTGTGATGAACTACTTTCCAATAAGGGAGCAGGTATAGTTACCTCATCAAGTTCTACTTTCCTCCCACTCACTTCTTTCGAGAGAAACTCCTTCTCTAGAAAGGATCCATTCTTAGCAACAAAAGTCTTGCCTTCGGATCTGTGATAGAAGGTGTACCCAACAGTTTCCTTTGGGTATCCTATGAAGACACATTTCTCCGATTTGGGTTCGAGCTTATCAGGTTGCAGTTTTTTCACATAAGCATCGCAGCCCCAAACTTTAAGAAACGACAACTTTGGTTTCTTGCCAAACCATAGTTCATAATGCGTTGTCTCAACGGATTTTGATGGTGCCCCAAAATGATAGCGGTAAATCAATAAGAGACATCATAGATCGCACCATATCTAGTAAAGTACGATTACGACATTCGGACACACCATTACGCTGTGGTGTTCCAGGCGGCGTGAGTTGCGAAACTATTCCGCATTGTTTCAAATGTAGACTTAACTTGTAACTCAAATATTCTCCTCCACGATCAGATCGTAGAAACTTTATTTTCTTGTTACGATGATTTTCCACTTCACTCTGAAATTCTTTGAACTTTTCAAATGTTTCAGACTTATATTTCATTAAGTAGATATACCCATATCTGCTCAAATCATCTGTGAAGGTGAGAAAATAACGATACCCGCCGCGAGCCTCAATATTCATTAGACCGCATACACCAGTATGTGTGATTTCCAACAAGTCAATTGCTCTCTCCATTGTTCCGTAGAATGGTGTTTTAGTCATCTTGCCCATGAGGCATGGTTCACAAGTACCAAGTGATTCCAAAAGTCCATCAGTATGGAGTTTCTTCATGCTCTTTACACCAATATGACCCAAACGGCAGTGCCACAAATAAGTTGCACTATCATTATCGATTCTGCATCTTTTGGCTTCTACATTATGAATATGTGTATTACTACTATCGAGATTCAACAAAAATAGACCACTCTTCAAGGGTGCATGACCATAAAAGATATTACTCATATAAATAGAACAACCATTATTCTCAGATTTAAATGAATAACCGTCTCGCATCAAACAAGATCCAGATATAATGTTCATGCTCAACGCTGGCACCAAATAACAATTATTTAGGTCTAAAACTAATCCTGAAGGTAGATGTAGAGGTAGCGTGTCGACAGTGATCACATCGACTTTGGAACCATTTGTAATGCACATCGTCACCTCGTCCTTAGCCAGTCTTTGCTTAATCTGTAGTCCCTGTTTCAAGTTGAAAATATTAGCAAAAGAACCAGTATCAAATACCCAGGTGCTACTGCGAGCTCTGGTAAGGTACACATCAATAACATGTATATCACATATACCTTTGTTCACCTTGCCATCCTTCTTATCCGCCAAATACTTAGGGCAGTTCCACTTCTACTGACCAGTCTGTTTGCAGTAGAAGCACTCAGTCTCAAGCTTAGGTCCAGACTTGGGTTTCTTCTCCTGAGCAGCAACTTGTTTGCTGTTCTTCTTGAAGTTCCCCTTTGTCTTCCCTTTACCCTTTTTCTTGAAACTGGTGGTCTTGTTGACCATCAACACTTGATGATCTTTCTTGATTTCTACCTCCGTTGCCTTTAGCATTGCGAAGAGCTCGAGAATTGTCTTATTCATCCCTTGCATATTATAGTTCATCATAAAGCTTTTGTATCTTGGTGGCAGTGATTGAAGAACTCTATCAATGACACTATCAATAGGAAGATTAACTCCCTGTTGAGTCAAGTGATTATGATACCCAGACATTTTGAGTATATGTTCACTGACAGAACTATTTGCCTCCATCTTGCAGCTATAAAACTTATTAGAGACTTCATATCTCTCAATCCGGGCATTTGCTTGAAATACTAACTTCAACTCCTGGAACATCTCATATGCTCCATGACGTTTAGAACGTCATTGAAGTCCCGGTTCTAAGCCGTAAAGCATGGCACACTGAACTATCGAGTAGTCATCAGCTTTACTCTGCCAGACATTCTTAACGTCATCAGCAGCATCTGCAGCAGGCGTGGCACCCAGCGGTCCTTCCAAGACGTAATTCTTCTATGCAGCAATGAGGATAATCCTCAAGTTACGGACCCAGTCCGTGTAATTGCTACCATCATCTTTCAACTTTGCTTTCTCAAGGAACGCATTAAAATTCAACGGAACAACAACACGGGCCATCTATCTACAATCAACATAGACAAGCAAAATACTATCAGGTACTAAGTTCATGATAAATTTAACTACAATTAATCATACTACTTAAGAACTCCCACTTAGATAGACATCCCTCTAATCATCTAAGTGATCACGTGATCCCAATCAACTAAACCATGTCCGACCATCACGTGAGATGGAGTAGTTTTCAATGGTGAACATCACTATATTGATCATATCTACTATATGGTTCATGCTCGACCTTTCGGTCTTAGTGTTCCGAGGCCATATCTGCATATGCTAGGCTCGTCAAGTTTAACCTGAGTATTCTGCGTGTGCAAAACTGGCTTGCACCCGTTGTAGATGAACGTAGAGCTTGTCACACCCGATCATCATGTGGTGTCTCGGCACGATGAACTTTGGCAACGGTGCATACTCAGGGAGAACACTTTTATCTTGAAATTTAGTGAGAGATCATCTTATAATGCTATCGTCAATCAAAGCAAAATAAGATGCATAAAGGATAAACATCACACGCAATCAACATAAGTGATATGATATGGCCATCATCATCTTGTGCTTGTGATCTCCATCTCCAAAGCACCGTCATGATCACCATCGTCACCGGCGCGACACCTTGATCTCCATCATAGCATCATTGTCGTCTCGCCAACTATTGCTTCTACGACTATCGCTACCGCTTAGTGATAAGCTAAAGCAATTAAAGGGCGATTGCATTGCATACAATAAAGCGACAACCATATGGATCCTGCCAGTTGCCTCCATAAACATAGCATCATGTCTTGACCATATGACATCACAATATGCCCTGCAAAAACAAGTTAGACGTCCTCTACTTTGTTGTTTCATGTTTTACGTGGCTGCTATGGGCTGAGCAAGAACCATTCTTACCTACGCATCAAAACCACAACGATAGTTCATCGAGTTAGTGCTATTTTAAACTTCTCAAGGACCGGGCGTAGCCACACTCGGTTCAACTAAAGTTGGAGAAACTGACACCCGCCAGCCACCTGTGTGCAAAGCACGTCGATAGAACCAGTCTCGCGTAAGGATACGCATAATGTCGGTCCGGGCCACTTCATCCAACAATACCGCCGAACCAAAGTATGACATGCTGGTAAGCAGTATGACTTGTATCACCCACAACTCACTTGTGTTCTACTCGTGCATATAACATCTACGCATAAAACCTGGCTCAGATGCCACTGTTGGGGAACGTAGTAATTTCAAAAAAAATCCTATGCACACACAGGATCATGGTGATGCATAGCAACGAGAGGGGAGAGTGTGTCCATGTACCCTCATAGACCGAAAGCGGAAGCGTTAGCACAACGCGGTTGATGTAGTCGTACATCTTCACGATTCGACCGATCCAAGTACCGAACGCACGGCACCTCCGAGTTCTACACACGTTCAACGCAATGACGTCCCACGAGCTCCGATCCAGCAAAGCTTCACAGGAGAGTTTCGTCAGCACGACACCGTGGTGACGGTGATGATGTTGCTACCGATGTTGGGCTTCGCCTAAGCACCGCTACGATATAACCAAGGTGGAATATGGTGGAGGGGGGAACCGCACACGGCTGGAATAGATCAATAGTTCAACTTGTGTATCCTAGGGTGACCCTGCCCCCGTATATAAAGGAGCGAGGGGGGAAGGCGGCTGGCCAGGAGGAGGGCGCGCCAGGGGGAGTCCTACTCCCACCGGGAGTAGGACTCCTCCTTTTCCTTGTTGGAGTAGGAGAGGGAAGGAAGGGAGAGAGGAGTAGAAGGAAAAAGGGGGGCACCGCCTCCCTCCTTGTCCAGTTCGGACTAGAGGGGGAGGGGCACGCGGCTGCCCTGGCCGCCCCTCCTCTTCTCCCACTAAGGCCCATGAGGCCCAATTAACTCCCCAGGGGTTCTGGTAACCCCCCGGTACTCCGGTTTTAATCCGAAACTACTCAGAACACTTCCAGTGTTCGAATATAGTCATCCAATATATCGATATTTATTTCTCGACCATTTCTAGACTCCTCGTCATGTCCGTGATCATATCCAGGACTCCGAACTACCTTCGGTACATCAAAACACAAAAAGTCATAATACCGATCGTCACCGAACTTTAAGCGTGCGGACCCTACGGGTTCGAGAACTATGTAGACATGACTAAGACACGTCTCCGGTTAATAACCAATAGCGGAACCTGGATGCTCATATTGGCTCCTACATATTCTACAAAGATCTTTATCGGTCAAACCGCATAACAACATACGTTGTTCCCTTTGTCATCGGTATGTTACTTGCCCGAGATTCGATCGTCGGTATCTCAATACCTAGTTCAATCTCGTTACTGGCAAGTCTCTTTACTCGTTCCGTAATGCATCATCCTGCAACTAACTCATTAGTCACATTGCTTGCAAGGCTTATAGTGATGTGCATTACCGAGAGGGCCCAGAGATACCTCTCCGACAATCGGAGTGACAAATCCTAATCTCGAAATACGCCAACTCAACAATACCTTTGGAGACACCTGTAGAGCACCTCTATAATCACCCAGTTATGTTGTGACGTTTGGTAGCACACAAAGTGTTCCTCCGGTAAACAGGAGTTGCATAATCTCATAGTCATAGGAACATGTATAAGTCATGAAGAAAGCAATAGCAACATAGTAAATGATCAAGTGCTAAGCTAATGGAATGGGTCAAGTCAATCATATCATTCTCCTAATGATGTGATCCCGTTAATCAAATGAAAACTCATGTCTATGGCTAGGAAACAAAACCATCTTTCATCAACGAGCTAGTCAAGTAGAGGCATATTGTTGCTAGTCAAGTTGATGAAAGATGGTTTTGTTTCCTAGCCATAGACATGAGTTTTCATTTGATTAACGGGATCACATCATTAGGAGAATGATATGATTGACTTGACCCATTCAATTAGCTTAGCACTTGATCATTTAGTATGTTGCTATTGCTTTCTTCATGACTTATACATGTTCCTATGACTATGAGATTATGCAACTCCTGTTTACCGGAGGAACACTTTGTGTGCTACCAAACGTCACGACATAACTGGGTGATTATAAAGGTGCTCTACATGTGTCTCTGATGGTACTTGTTGAGTTGGCATAGATCGAGGTTAGGATTTGTCACTCTGATTGTCGGAGAGGTATCTGTGGAACCTCTCGGTATTGCACATCACTATAAGCCTTGAAAGCATTGTGACTATTGAGTTAGTTGTGGGATGATGCATTACGAAACAAGTAAAGAGACTTGCCGGTAACGAGATTGAACTAGGTATGAGGATATCGACGATCGAATCTCGGGCAAGTAACGTACCACTTACAAAGGGAACAACATATGTTGTTATGCGGTTTGACCAATAAAGATCTTTGTAGAATATGTCGGAGCCAATATGAGCATCCATGTTCTGCTATTGGTTATTGACCAGAGACGAGTCTCAGTCATGTCTACAAATTTTTGGAACCCGTAGGGTCCAAACGCTTAACGTTCGGTGACGATCAGTATTATGAGTTTATGTTTTTTGATGTACCGAAGGTAGTTCGGAGTCCTGGATATGATCACGGACAAGAAAAGGAGTATCAAAATGGTTGAGACATAAAGATAGATATATTGGATGACTATTTTTGGACTTCGGAAAGGTTTCAGGCAAGTTCGGACAAATACCGGATTACCAGGAGGTTACCGGAACCCCCCGGGGAAGCCTTGAAGTTCGGACAAATGCCTATTGGGCCTTAGTGGAGAAGAGGAGGGGCGGCCAGGGCTGGCCGCGCGCCCCCCATTCCTTTCCCCTCTCTCCTCCTTCCCTCTCTCCTACTCCTACCCTTGGAAGGGTTTGAGTAGGACTCCCCTTGGGGCACGCCTAGGAGGGTCGGCCTCTCCCCCTCCTCCACTCCTTTATATACGAAGGAGGGCGGCACCCCATAGGCACACAAGTTGATTAGTTGATCTTTTAGCCGTGTGTGGTGCCCCCCTTCACCATAATCCACCTCGGTCATATCGTAGCGGTGCTTAGGCGAATCCCTGCGTTGGTAGCATCATCATCACCATCATCACGCCGCCGTGCTGACGGAACTCTCCCTCGAAGCTCTGCTGGATCGGAGTTCGTGGGATGTCACCGAGCTGAACGTGTGCTGAACTCGGAGGTGCCGTGCGTTAGGTACTTGGATCGGTCGGATCATGAAGACGTACGACTACATCAACCGCTTTCTCATAACGCTTCCGCTTACGGTCGACAAGGGTACGTGGACGACACTCTCCCCTCTCGTTGTTGTGCATCACCATGATCTTGCGTGTGCGTAGGAATTTTTTTGAAATTACTGCGTTCCCCAACAGTGGCATCCGAGCCAGGTTTTTGCGTAGATGTCATATGCACGAGTAGAACACAAAGGAGTTGTGGGCGTGGGTATATACAAATTGCTTGCCGTCACTTGTTGATTCATGATTCAGGGGCATTGTTGGTTGAAGCGGTCCATACCGACATTACGCGTACGCTTATGCGAGACTGGTTTTACCGACATGCTTCGCACACAGGTGGCTAGTGGGTGTCTATTTCTCCAGCTTTAGTTGAATCGAATTCAATGAACAGGGTTCTTTCTGAAGATCAAAAAGCAATCACTATACCGCGTTGTGGTTTTTGATGCGTACGTAAGAACGGTTCTTTCGCAGCCCGTAGCAGCCACGTAAAACTTGCAACAACAAAGTAGAGGATGTCTAACTTGTTTTTGCAGGGCATGTTGTGATGTGATATGGTCAAGACATGATGCTAAATTTTATTGTATGAGATGATCATGTTTTGTAACACAGTTATTGACCACTACTGGAGCCATATGGTTGTCGCTTTATTGTATGAAATGCAATCGCCATGTAATTGCTTTACTTTATCACTAAGCAGTAGCGATAGTCGTGGATGCAATAGTTTGCGTGATGACAATGATGCTTCGATGCAAATCAAGGTGTCAAGCCGGTGACGATGGTGATCATGACGGTGCTTTAGAGATGGAGATCAAAGGCACAAGATGATGATTGCCATATCATATCACTTAAATTGATTGAATGTGATGTTTATCTTTTATGCATCTTATTTTGCTTAGATCGACGGTATATTATAAGATGATCTCTCACTAAATTTCAAGGTATAAGTGTTCTACCTGAGTATGCACTATTGTGAAGTTTGTTGTGCTGAGACACCACATGATGATCGGGTGTGATAAGCTCTATGTTCACATACAACGTGTGCAAGCCAGTTTTGCACACGTAGAATACTCGGGTTAAACTTGACGAGCCTAGCATATGCAGATATGGCCTCGGAACACTTGAGACCGAAAGGTCGAGCGTGAATCATATAGTAGATACGATCAACATAGTGATGTTCACCATTGAAAACTACTCCATCTCACGTGATGATCGGACATGGTTTAGTTGATATGGATGACGTGGTCACTTAGATGATTACAGGGATGTCTGTCTAAGTGGGAGTTCTTAAGTAATATGATTAATTGAACTTTAATTTATCATGAACTTAGTACCCGATAGTATTTTGGATGTGTATGTTGTTGTAGATAGATGGCCCGTGTTGTTGTTCCGTTGAATTTTAATGCGTTCCTTGAGAAAGCAAAGTTGAAAGATGATGGTAGCAATTACATGGACTGGGTCCGTAACTTGAGGATTATCGACATTGCTGCACAGAATAATTACGTCCTGGAGGCACCACTAAGAGCCAAACCCGCTGCAGGAGCAATGCCAGATGTTATGAACATCTGGCAGAGCAAAGCTGCTGACTACTCGATAGTTTAGTTTGCCATGCTTTCCGCTTAGAACCGTGACTTCATCAATGTTTTGAACATCATGGAACATATGAGATGTTCCAGGAGTTGAAGTTAATATTTCAAGCAAATGCACAGATTGAGAGTTATAAAGTCTCCAATAAGTTATACAGCTGCAAGATGGAGCAGAGTAGTTCTGTCAGTGAGCATATACTCAAAATGTCTGGGTATAACAATCACTTGATTCAACTAGTAGTTAATCCTCCAGATGATAGTGTCATTTACAAATTTCTTCAATCACAGCCACCAAGCTACAAGAGCTTCGTGATGAACTATAATATGCAAGGGATGGATAAGACAATTCCCGAGCTCTTCATGATGCTAAAAGCTGCGGAGGTAGAAATCAAGAAGGAGCATCAAGTGTTGATGGTCAACAAGACCACCAGTTTCAAGAAAAAGGGTAGAGGGAAGAAGGGGACCTTCAAGAAGAACGGCAAGCAAGTCGCTGCTCAAGTGAAGAAGCCCAAGTCTAGACCTAAGCCTGAGACTGAGTGCTTCTACTGCAAAGGGACTAGTCACTAGAAGCAGAACTACCCCAAGTATTTGGCGGGTAAGAAGGATGGCAAGGTGAACAAAGGTATATGTGATATACATGTTATTGATGTGTACCTTTCTAATGCTTGCAGTAACACCTGGGTATTTGATACTGGTTCTGTTGCTAATAGTTGCAACTCGTAACAGGGACAACGGATTAAGCGCAGCTTGGCTAAGGACGAGGTGACGATGCGCGTGGGAAATGGTCGGCACGCTACCTCTACATCTACCTTCGGCATTATTTTTAGACCTGAATAATTGTTATTTAGTGCCAGTGTTGAGCATGAACATTATATCTGGATCTTGTTTAATGCGAGACGGTTATTCATTTAAATCTGAGAATATTGGTTGTTCTATTTATATGAGTAATATCTTTTACGGTCATGCACCCTTGAAGAGTGGCCTATTCTTGATGAATCTCGATGGTAGTGATACACATATTCATAATATTGAAACTAAAAGATGCAGAGTTGATAATGATGGTGCAACTTATTTATGGCACTTCTGTTTAGGTCATATTGGTGTAAAGCGCATGAAGAAACTCCATTCTGATGGACTTTTGGAATCACATGATTATGGATCACTTGGTACTTGCGAACCATGCCTCATGGGCAAGATGACTAAAATGCCGTTCTCCGAAACTATGGAGCGAGCAACAGATTTGTTGGAAATGATACATACTGATGTATGTGGTCCGATGAATATTGAGGCTCGCGGCGGGTATCATTATTTTCTCGCCTTCACAGATGATTTGAGTAAATATGGGTATATCTACTTAATGAAACATAAGTCTGAAACATTTGAAAAGTTCAAAGAATTTTAGAATGAAGTGGAAAATCATCGTAACAAGAAATAAAGTTTCTACGATCTGATCGTGGAGGAGAATATTTGAGTTACCAGTTTGGTCTTCATTTGAAACAATGCAGAATAGTTTCGCATCTCACGCCACCAGGATGTTGGAAATATGCCCTAGAGGCAATAATAAATTAGTTATTATTATATTTCCTTGTTCATGATAATTGTTTATTATCCATGCTAGAATTGTATTGATAGGAAACTCAGATACATGTGCGGATACATAGACAACACCATGTCCCTAGTAAGCCTCTAGTTGACTAGCTCGTTGATCAATAGATGGTTACGGTTTCCTGACCATGGACATTGGATGTCATTGATAACGGGATGACATCATTAGGAGAATGATGTGATGGACAAAGACCCAATCCTAATCCTAGCACAAGATCATGTAGTTCATACGCTAAAGCTTTTCTAATGTCGAGTATCATTTCCTTAGACCATGAAAACAAAGTTCAAGGAGTTGACTGCTAAGAGTCTGTTGGAGTTACATTAGCAATTACTGCATTATTTGTGAAATCTTGCAGATAGGATGCCAAAAACCATTGTTTCCTCGACGATTTTTGAGGAAAGGTTGTATGTGATACAACCGGAAGGTTTTGTCAATCATGAAAGATGCTAATAAAGTATGCAAAGCTCCAGCAATCCTTCTAAGGACTGGAGTAAGCATCTCGGAGTTGGAATGTATGCTTTGATGAGATGATCAAAGATTTTGGGTGTATACAAAGTTTATGAGAAACTTGTATTTCCAAAGAAGTGAGTGGGAGCACTATAGAATTTCTGATGAGTATATGTTGTTGACATATTATGGATCAGAAATGATGTAGAATTTCTGGAAAGCATATAGGGTTACGTGGAAAGTGTTTTTCAATGGAAAGCCTGGATTAAGCTACTTGAACATTGAGCATCAAGATCTATAAGGATAGATCAAAACGCTTAATGGTACTTTCAAATGAGCACATACCTTGACATGATCTTGAAGGTGTTCAAGATGGATCAGTCAAAGAAGGAGTTCTTGCCTGAGTTGTAAGGTATGAAGTTAAGACTTAAAGCTCGACCACGGCAGAAGAAAGAGAAAGGACGAATGTCGTCCCCTATGCTTTTGTCATAGGCTCTATACGGTATGCCATGCTAAGTACCGCACCTGATGTGTGCCTTGCCACATATCTGGCAAGAGGGTACAAAGGTAATCTAGGAGTAGATCACCAGATAGCGGTCTAAATTATCCTTAGAGGAATAAGGATATGTTTCTCGGTTATGGAGGTGATAAAGAGTTCGACGTAAAGAGTTACGTCGATGCAAGCTTAACACCTATCCGGATAGCTCTGAGTAGAGATACCAGATACGTATAATGGAGCAACAATTTAGAATAGCTCCAAGTAGAACAATTATTTGAAATGGCTCCAAATATAGCGTAGTAGCTGCATCTACAAGATGACATAGAGATTTGCGAAGTACATATGGATCTCAAAGATTCAGACCCGTTGACTATAACATCTCTCACAAGCATAACATGATCAAACCCAGAACTCTTCGAGTGTTAATCACATGGTAATGTGAACTAGATTATTGACTCTAGTAAACTCTTTGGGTGTTAGTCACATGGGGATGTGACCTTGAGTGTTAATCACATATCGATGTGAACTGGATTATTGACTCTAGTGCAAGTGGGAGACTGTTGGAAATATGCCCTAGAGGCAATAATAAATTAGTTATTATTATTTTTCCTTGTTCATGATAATTGTTTATTATCCATGCTAGAATTGTATTGATAGGAAACTTAGATACATGTGTGGATACATAGACAACACCATGTCCCTAGTAAGCCTCTAGTTGACTAGCTCGTTGATTAATAGATGGTTACGGTTTCCTGACCATGGACATTGGATGTCATTGATAACGGGATCACATCATTAGGAGAATGATGTGATGGACAAAGACCCAATCCTAAGCCTAGCACAAGATCATGTAGTTCATATGCTAAAGCTTTTCTAATGTCAAGTATCATTTCCTTAGACCATGAGATTGTGCAACTCCCGGATACCGTAGGAGTGCTTTGGGTGTGCCAAACGTCACAACGTAACCGGGTGACTATAAAGGTACAATACAGGTATCTCCGAAAGTGTCTGTTGGGTTGGCACGAATCGAGACTGGGATTTGTCACTCCGTGTAAACGGAGAGGTATCTCTGAGCCCACTCGGTAGGACATCATCATAATGTGCACAATGTGATCAAGGAGTTGATCACGGGATGATGTGTTATGGAACAAGTAAAGAGACTTGCCGGTAACGAGATTGAACAAGGTATCGGGATACCGACGATCGAATCTCGGGCAAGTATCGTACCGATAGACAAAGGGAATTGTATACGGGATTGATTAAGTCCTTGACATCGTGGTTCATCCGATGAGATCATCGTGGAGCATGTGGGAGCCAACATGGGTATCCAGATCCCGCTATTGGTTATTGGCCAGAGAACGTCTCGGTCATGTCTGCATGGTTCCCGAACACGTAGGGTCTACACACTTAAGGTTCGGTGACGCTAGGGTTATAGAGATATTAGTATGCGGTAACCCGAAGGTTGTTCGGAGTCCCGGATGAGATCCCGGACATCACGAGGAGTTCCGGAATGGTCCGGAGGTAAAGAATTATATATAGGAAGTGCTATTTCGGCTATCAGGACAACTTTCGGGGTCACCGGTATTGTACCGGGACCACCGGAAGGGTCCCGGGGGTCCACCGGGTGGGGTCACCTGCCCTGGGGGCCACATGGGCTGTAGGGGGTGCGCCTTGGCCTGTATGGGCCAAGGGCACTAACCCCAAGAGGCCCATGCGCCAAGAGATAAGGAAAAGGAAGAGTCCTAAAGGGGGAAGGCACCTCCGAGGTGCCTTGGGGAGGTGGGACACCTCCCTGGCCACACCCTTCCTTGGAGGAAGGGCCAAGGCTGCACCCCCCCTCTCCCTTGGCCCTATATATAGTGGGGGGAAGGGAGGGAAACCACACCTAAGCCCTGGCGCCTCCCTCTCCCTCCCATGACACATCTCCCTCCTCCCGCAGCGCTTGGCGAAGCCCTGTTGGAATCCCGCTACTTCCACCACCACGCCGTCGTGCTGCTGGATCTCCATCAACCTCTCCTTCCCCCTTGCTGGATCAAGAAGGAGGAGACGTCGCTGCTCCGTACGTGTGTTGAACGCGGAGGTGCCGTCCGTTCGGCGCTAGGATCATCAATGATTTGGATCACGACGAGTACGACTCCATCAACCCCGTTCTCTTGAACGCTTCCGCGCGCGATCTACAAGGGTATGTAGATCCACTCCTCCCTTGTTGCTAGATGACTCCATAGATATATCTAGGTGACACGTAGGAAAATTTTGTATTTATGCTACGTTCCCCAACACAGGAACACTACAGCGTAATGGTGTGTCCGAACGTCGTAATCGTACTTTACTAGATATGGTGCGATCTATGATGTCTCTTACCAATTTACCAATATCGTTTTGGGGTTATGCTTTAGAGACGGCTGCACTCATGTTAAATAGGGCACCATATAAATCCATTGAGATGACGCCTTATGAACTATGGTTTGGCAAGAAACCAAAGTTGCCATTTCTTAAAGTTTGGGGCTGCGATGCTTATGTGAAAAAGCTTCAACCTGATAAGCTCAAACCCAAATCGGAGAAATGTGTCTTCATAGGATACGCAAAGGAGACTGTTGGTACACCTTCTATCACCCAGGCATTCGTTGCTAAGAATGGATCTTTTCTAGAGAAAGAGTTTCTCTCGAAAGAAGTGAGTGGGAGGAAAGTAGAACTTGATGAGGTAACTATACCTTCTCCCTTATTGGAAAGTAGTTCATCACAGAAATCTATTCATGTGACTCCTACACCAATTAGTGAGGAAGCTAATGATGAAGATCATGTAACTTCAGATCAAGTTACTACCGAACCTCGTAGGTCAATGTAACACCCCGGATGCAACTTTACATATTTGAACTCCGACTCTTGCCTTTTCCGGAGATGCGATGTGAGTTTCCCTTCGTGGTTGGGTTTTGTTTTTGTTTTCATTTTGCATTTTGTTCGTGTCATGCATTTCAGATCATGTGCATTGCATTTGCATACATATTCGTCTCATGCATCCGAGCATTTTCCCCGTTGTCCGTTTTGCAATCCGAGACTCCTATGTCCTCTAGCGCCCCCTTTTGCCTCTTTTCGTGAGAGGGTGTTAAACATTCTCGAAATGGACCGAGATTTGCCAAGCGGCCTTGGTACACCACCGGTAGACCACCTGTCAAGTTTCGTGCCATTTGGAGTCCGTTTGATACTCCAACGGTTAACCGGGGAACCGTAAAGGCCTCGTGTGTGTTGCAGCCCAAAACCCCTCCAAAATGGCCCAATAACCCATCCAAACCCCCTCCATCCACTCGGTCGTTCGATCGCGATCGCGTGGCCGAAAACTGCACCTCATTTGGACTCTCCTAGCTCCCTCTACCTATATATTTGTGTCTCCCTCCGAAATTCGCGGTCTAACCCTAGTCTTCTTCCTCCACCGCGCATCCAGACGCATCCGCGTCGCGCCGGACATGTCCATCGCCGCCACCACCTCGCTCCGGCCAATCCGAAGCCGCCACATCGCCTCTGCCGCTTCTCCTGGCCAACCAGGTGTTGCCACATCACCAGCCTCCCTCTCTCTCCTCCATGCTCGCGTCGGTCCGCCCGAGCCCACGCGCGGCCCGCGGGGCCCATCTCGTCGTCGCCCGCCCTCCGCGAGTGCCTGATGCCGCGACGGCTCCTCTTTGCACCGAGTTCCTTCGCCCCGCTGCCGTCCAAAGTCGCCGCGGTGACCAACTCCACAGCGCCGCACGCCGCACACCGCCATCGCCGCGCCGCCGCACTCCGCCACCGCCGCGCCCTGCCACCTCGCCGCTCCGGCCGGATCTCGCCGCCCCGACCCGCCGGCGTCCTCTCCGACCGTCTTCTCCACCAACTCCGGCAAGTCTCCGGCGTGCCTCGGTTTCCGTGTGAGGAACCCTAGATCCATTTCTGAGGGGTATAATTTCTCTAAGTCTTTCTGGGATACATTTTATGCCCTTGTTCGTGATGCCATAACTCCTCATCTGTTGCTCCGTTTTGTGCGTGCAATATATCAAAATGTTCATCAGGATGTGCTCTTCATTTTGTTCCATTGTGCCATGCTAGTTTGAGTCCATATTTATGCCCAAATTGTTGATGCAAGAGTGTTATAAAATGTTAGTTCCTGTTTCTTAGCAGAGTATGAGCATTTGTCATTTTTGCCATGATTATTGTGTGCTGCATATGGGCATGAGCTCTACATGTGTTTTGGGCTATGCCATGCCATCTTTACAGGGGTGTGTGCCATGTATTTTTGTGATCAATGTGGTGACTAGAACAAGCATGCAAAGTAGCTCTCGTGATATTGCTGATTTCAGAGACTTAGTATTTCACTAAGTCATTTCTCTACTGTTATTTTTATGCCATGTGTTCTTGTTGCTACAGAGAGATCCATTCTTCTTTTGAGTATGTTCAGTAAGGATGATTTGAACATATGGTTGTGCTCTATCCATCCGTGCCCCTGTTTGCATTTATGGAGTGCCCTAGCATGACTTAATCTTACTCTGCTTTTGCTATAAAATGTTCCTGGCAGACTGTTTACGTGTCAATCAGTTTTGCCAAGGTTGTTGTAATTGATCCAAGCATGCTATGAGATTGTTCTTGCTATGGTTAGCTTCTTGAACATGTCTTCCTGCTGGTAGTATTATTAGCTTGTCATGCAATGCCTTGTGTTGAGTGAATCAAGCTCGCAAAGAGGCCTTCATAATTATGTTTATGCCATGCTCAGTTTTCTGCCAAGTCTGAATCTGTTAACGAAACTTGCTATGTTTACATGGGTGCCATCATTTCTTCTGATCCTTTTTGGCTTATGGTCAGTAAGGGACTTTTGTTATACGCTTTGAGTAGATTCATGCCATGCCTTGTATTGCGACGTTCTGTTCCCATAGCATGTTGTTCACTTGCTCTAAACATTGCTTCCTATTGTTAAATCCTGACATGTTAGTATTTTCACCAAGTTTGTGATGCTGATATCTTTTGCACTTTTTCCATGCTTGTTTGAACCTGCTCTTGTGTGATTTAGTCGTAGCTCAGTGTTCATCTTTTGTCAAGCATCTTGAGTAGATCCCTTCCTTGTGCTTTGTTGCTATGTTGGAGTGCAGTAGCTTAGTTTCTTGTTGCATTCTACTCGTGCTGTTAATCGCACGATTGTGCCATTCTTGTTTTGCTTGCCATTTGCAAACCATGCATCCGATTCCAGTGATCTTTATATCAATTTCGACCGAAATCAACTCATCTTTCCAGCAGCACACTAGGTTTGCCAAGTCGATGCCTGGTTCAATCTTTTCCTTCCGTAGCACGCATATGCATTGCATATCACATCCCGCAAATCATGCCATGTTTTGCATCATGTTGCTTGCGCATTGCACCGTGGTTGATTGTCGTTTCCTTTGCTTGTGTTCTTGCTTTGGGTAGAGCCAGGAGACGAGTTCGTGATCTAGGAACCCGTAGAGTACGCTTACGAGGATCAAGATTACGTCAACTCAGAGAACTTTGCAGGCAAGATGACCATACCCTCAAAATCACTTCTATCATTGCTTGCTAGTTTTTCGCTCTATTGCCATGCCGCGATACCTACCACTTGCTATATCATGCCTCCCAGATTGCCATGTCAAGACTCTAACCCACCTTTCCTAGCAAACCGTTGTTTGGCTATGTTACCGCTGTGCTCAGCCCCTCTTATAGCGTTGCTAGTTGCAGGTGAAGATGGAGTTTGTTCCTTGTTGGAACATGATTTTTTGGGATATCATTATTATATCTTGTTTACTTTAATGCACCTATATAATTGGTAAAGGGTGGAAGACTCGGCCTTATGCCTGGTGTTTTGTTCCACTCTTGCCGCCCTAGTTTCCGTCATACCGGTGTTATGTTCCTTGATTTTGCGTTCCTTACGCGGTTGGGTTATAATGGGAACCCCTTGACAGTTCGCCTTGAATAAAACTCCTCCAGCAAGGCCCAACCTTGGTTTTACCATTTGCCACCTAAGCCTTTTTCCCTTGGGTTCTGCAGACTCAAGGGTCATCTTTATTTAACCCCCCCGGGCCAGTGCTCCTCTGAGTGTTGGTCCAAACTAGAGCCTCTTGCAGTGCCACCTCGGGGAAACTTGAGGGTTGGTTTTAGTTGTATGGATTGCTTATCCAGTGTGCCCTGAGAACAAGATATGTGCAGCTCCTATCGGGATTTGTCGGCACATTCGGGCGGCTTTGCTGTTCTTGTCTTACCATTGTCGAAATGTCTTGTAACCGGGATTCCGAGTCTGATCGGGTCTTCCTGGGAGAAGGAATATCCTTCATTAACCATGAGAGCTTGTGACGGGCTAAGTTGGGACACCCCTGTAGGGTTTTGAACTTTAGAAAGCCGTGCCCGCGGTTATGGGCAGATGGGAATTTGTTAATATCCAGTTGTAGAAAACTTGACACATAACTTAATTAAAGTACATCAACCGCGTGTGTAACCGTGATGGTCTCTTTTTGGCGGAGTCCGGGAAGAGAACACGGTCTCGTGTTATGCTTGAACGTAAGTAGTTTCAGGATCACTTCTTGATCATTATAGCTTCTCGACCGAGCTTTTCTTCTCTTCTCGCTCTCATTTGTGTATGTTAGCCACCATATATGCTAGAACTTGCTGCAGATCCACCTCACTACCTTCTCCTACCCTTATGCTTAAATAGTCTTGATCGCGAGGGTGTGAGATTGCCGAGTCCCCGTGACTCACATATTACTTCCAAAACCAGATGCAGGTGCCGACGATGCTAGTGTAGGGGACGCAAGTGGGAGCTCAAGTGGGAGCTCGATGAAGATCGTGTTCATTGTGTTGTTTTGTTTCCAGTTGATCAGTAGTGGAGCCCAGTCGGATCGATCGGGGATCTAGCATTAGGGGTTGTCTTCCTTTTATTTTGGTTCGGTAGTCGGACCCTGTTTGTATTCTGGATGATGTAATGTTATATTTATGTATTGTGTGAAGTGGCGATTGTAAGCCAACTCTTTATCCCTTTCTTATTCAGTACATGGGATGTGTAAAGATTACCCCTCTTGCGACATGCCTACTATGCGGTTATGCCTCTAAGTCGTGCACTGACACGTGGGAGATATAGCCACATCATGGGAGTTACAAGTTGGTAATCAGAGCCATCCCCAAATTAGGAGCCCCCCTGCTTGATCGAATCGCTGGCGTTGTTGAGTCTAGAAAATGTTTTGAGTCTTTTAGGATTATATATATCGGAGAGTAGGATTCTTTTTACTCCTCAGTCCCTTCGTCGCTCTGGTGAGGCCTCCTAACGTAGAGTTTTGACTATTCTCTCCTCAAATTTCATGAAATTTTTTTTAGGATCACGCGGGTATCTTGGAATCGTTCCGATGGTTTTGTGACGAGAACATTGTTCTTGGTGCCTCCTGACATTTAGGGGTTGTGGTAGTGTCCCAGGGAGTTGAGCTCCGAGGTGTTGTCGTCACAATTTTATCGTTGCAGTTCTGGAATACCTGAGTTCGCCGACGTCAAAAATCTCCTTTATGCATTTGTTGGTGAGATAACCTCGACGCCACCCAGTAATGGGGCGGGAGTTCAGGAGTATTGCCATAACTCGTATAACGGATGCTTTTCAAAGGTTGAGGTAAATAATTTCCGAAGGTTTGTTGGTTATGTGTTGAAGGATGGATACAGCTGGATGTAGGATTTGCTAGTTTTGGGTGAGATATTATGCTTCCCCTGTATCCCCAACATCTGATTGCATAACCAGAAAGTTTCGGGAGTTTATAAGTGGGAATTCAAGTATCACATAGGATATCTTTCCAACAAACACATGATGCGATATGTGATCTATCTTATGTTTGTTCCTGGCTTATTCTGCAAGCCAATCCTTTGTTTTGTTTTTCAGTTGTGGTATTCGAGTTGCTTCGAAGTCAAATGTTGATTCCATACCTTCTGTAAGAGGTGTTATCATATTTCTATATGGATGCTAATCCTTCGTCATCATCGAGATTGTCATGTCAATTCTTTCCAACCGGTGTGCTTCTCTTCAAGTGGATCCGATCATTTCAACATCAGCAAGATCAATTATCAGTTCTTCTCAATGGTGTTTGTTTTCATCCGTCCCAAGTTGACTTTGTTTTCCCGCCCTCCCATCCCCTTTCTTCAAGGAATCAGATTTCTTAATCGAGTATTCATCTTATGGATGTGAAGTCCCTCCATTCTTTTCCATCAATATTCTTACCCGGTGGTTTTCATGAAGATGTTCTACAAGTTCATCATTCTCCATTCTTTTCTTCTCCGGTGGATTCAATTCAAGTTTTCAGTGTTGATCGTATTCCTTTCCTTGTTTCAAATGCTTTTCCATGCCTGTGCACCTCATTATCATTCCACTTCTCGCTATTCAATTGTTCCGGAGTGCTAAAAATATCTCAAAGATTCGCATTTCCATTCCTAATTCCATTCAAGTTATTTCGAGGTTGTTATCTCATTCAATCCATTTAATTCAACCGACGCATTCTCCCTTTCAAGTAATCGCTCAACGGTGTTTCTTTTGAGTGGGCCCTAAGCCACAGGTCTTTTCCCAGGATCTTACCTGACTCTTCTAATTTTCTCGGAGCTATCCTAAATTCTTTCAAAGTTCACATAAGAATGAATTATCATTAGTCATATGTCTTTCTCCAAGATCTTATAACTCTTTTCATTGTTGGCTCAACCTCTTCGCTTTTCATTCTCCCGGAGTATCTCAACAATTCATGGTGGGTTTTCTCATCGTCATTCTCAACATTTGAAGAACGAAGTAGTGTTTCATCTAAATCTTGATCTGTTCTCTCGAAGATTCGTGGTTCTACTTTGAGGCCATCCTCTCATAATTGTTTTGATTGTGAGAATTCTTTTCACCCATCCAGAGCAATTCAGGAGACTTTTCAGTTTGATTCTCCAGATCCCATCATCTCAGAATTATTCATTCTCAGCTTTCAACTCTCATCCGGTGCATCGTTCATATATCCTCTAATCAGCTCGTGATCTCTTTGTTCTCTTGTATCTAATTCTCTCAAGAATCTTCGGTCATTTACTAATTCTTCCCGGTGTTTCTTTATCTTTACTTCATTCATTTCCAATTCTTACGGTGGTTTGTTCAAGATTTCTCTTCCTTCTTTATCATATTAATTTATTCGTTGTTTCAGTCCTACCGGTGATTCGTAGAAGACCTTCCCAAGTTGACGCTATATCTATCTTAATCCTTTCTACGAGAATAAGTAGCATGCCAAATCCATTGTTTGTCATCAATCTAACAGGTGAAGGATGAGCATAATGTAATTCTTATTGTTGTTTCATCGAGTATATTCAACTCCTTATTCCGGAGATCATCAAATTCTCGGTTTCAATTGTTCATCTTTCTTTTCGAGTTCCAAGTTTTCTCAGTTATATCATCGTGAAGCTCCATCTAATCATTGCAACGCTACACCTTGTGTCTTCAAATCCTCTTTCTTTCGTCATCCTTTTATTACCGAAGTTCTTCATGGAGGCTCTACATGGTGGTTCATAAAGGATTCCTTTCATTCTTCAATTGTTCTTCAAGATTTCTATCGAAGTTATGATACGCCTAGCTATACTCTAAAATAAACATGGTGCTCAACACATGCTTTGCTTTGAGGAGTTCAAGCATTCTTCATCTTGCATTCCAAAGCAAAATTCTTTCTACCTTATCTTTTGAGGTGGTGTTATGTCAGTCTTGATAATTTCCCTTCGTGTTTCATGATTCACAAGTTTCAAGAGTGACATATCTAAATCCATCATTTTCTCCTCGCTCGAGACATCTTTTCAAACCATCAATCTCTTTGTTGGAATTATCTTGGGTGATTTTTCACCTAAAGTTTTTCCCTAAGGATTGTTGCTATTTATGGTGCTCATAAATCACCCAAGTTCTTCATTTATCCTCCCAGTGAAATAAGCTTCTCGTCTCCTTGTTGATATAAAATCCAAGCTGTTGTTTTCGTTAGTGGCAGAATTTCACCTCATAATTTTGAGAAGTCTTCAATAAACCCACATCAAGCTTATCCTTTCGTTGTTGGTTTCCAACAACTCCGTTCGAGAATATGTTGTAAGCGTGCTCTCTCAAGATCTTGTTTCCCTTCGTTCATTCCATTCCATTCTTTCATTTCTTCCGGAGGCATTGTGATGTTGCTCTCTTCAGCCCATCTTCTTGTTTTTGTCAACATCATTTTCTTTCCTTGGCTTATGCATTTATCCGGAGTGTTGTGTCCTCTGCTCAAGTCCTTTTCATCCTATCAAGTCTTGCATCTCTTTTCAACCGGAGTGCTGCCCGAATTGGTTCTTCCTTTATCTTTTCTAATGGGGTGTTTTAAACTACGTTCATCTCCGTTGTATTCTTTTCTCAAAATTGTTTAACCTATCAAGGTTTTTTGCTTTCACTCGTTTGTCAAAGAAGCAACTTAGTTTTACCTCTTATCTTCCTCTTCATTTTCCCTCCGGTGCCATCCTATATCTCGGGACAAGATCCTCTCGTAGTTGTGGAGTGTTGTAACACCCCGGATGCAACTTTCCATATTTGAACTCCGACTCTTGCCTTTTCCGGAGATGCGATGCGAGTTTCCATTCGTGGTTGAGTTTTGTCTTTGTTTTCGTTTTGCATTTTGTTCATGTCATGCATTTCATATCATGTGCATCGCATATGCATACATGTTCGTCTCATGCATCCGAGCATTTTCCCCGTTGTCCATTTGGCAATCCGACACTCCTATGTCCTCCAGCGCCCCCTTTGGCCTCTTTTCGTGAGCGGGTGTTAAACATTCTCGAAATGGACCGAGATTTGCCAAGTGCCCTTGGTACATGTAACACCCAAATTTTCAATTTGGAATGTTATAGATTGGATCATCATTGCATATCATATTTTATTTGCTTTTTGGTTGATCCTAGAAATCCTACGCAACTCAAGGACCCGTGGAGAGAGTTGGGGATTTCATTATTTTCATATTTGGGGTTTTCTCAAATTTTGAAAATAGGATCATTTGATTTAATTATTTTATCTTCAATAATTCCAATTATAAGAATAAGTGAGAGGGAATGAAATGACTTTCCCAAATTAAAGGAATATTGAGAGATTTAATATTAAAATGAAATAAGAATTTATTTTGGAGTTTTTCGCTCTTTTATTTGCAGTTAGGAAAAAAATTTGCATTTTTCAAAATTACACTTAGGCCCCAAATAAATGTTCACATTGTCCGGCTTGATTTTAGAAGTCGGGGAAAATTTATTTCGGGATTTTTGGAGTCCGTTTAGTATTTCTTTTCTTTCTTTTTCTACATGTCAAATTATTTTAAAAAAACTCGGACCGACTGTCACGACCGGGTTTTCCGGGGAATAAATTTCCAGAAAAGACCGTCGTGCTCATCAGCCCCAGGATTACTGTTAGCTGATGAGGCTCCAACTTGATACAGAAATTCCAAGCAGAATACAACATATGTAGTACAAGACCATTCTGGCCTGTGAGTGCAACAAACGGTTTCTAGTGGTTGATGGCGGAAGCGGTCTGTGAAACATCAGTGTCTATGGGGCTCCATTTCCCACAGGAACAGCTGACCAGGTTAACTCCTATCTTCGCGAGGTGCTATCTCCATTGTGTGGGTTCCGGGGCTGACATCGCGTCGCTCCTCTCCGAGCAAGAAAATCTGGCCAAGACAATAGCCAGGGACAAACCAGTGAGTACTTTGAATGTACTCGCAAACATTAAGAACACCGATATAATGTAACAATGATGTGCTAAAAATATTTTATACTCATGACGTCAGTCACAAACGATAAATGAAACTCTGATGCGTGCAAGCAAGCTATTTATAAAAATGCAATAACATGGTAGTATTAAAATTTATGAAACAAATAACAAGCAATGCCATAGTCGGGCGTCTTAGCGACACCACATAAAGGGCTTTAAAAGAAATGCCACAGTCGGGCGTCTGAGCGACACCACATAAAGGGCTTTAAAAGAAATGCCACAGTCGGGCGTCTGAGCGACACCACATAAAGGGCTTTAAAAGAAATGCCACAGTCGGGCGTCTGAGCGACACCACATAAAGGGCTTTAAAAGAAATGCCACAGTCAGGCATCTGAGCGACACCACATAAAGGGCTTTAAAAGAAATGCCACAGTCGGGCGTCTGAGCGACACCACATAAAGGGCTTTAAAAGAAATGCCACAGTCGGGCGTCTGAGCGACACCACATAAAGGGCTTTAAAAGAAATGCCACAGTCGGGCGTCTGAGCGACACCACGTAAAGGGCTTTAAAAGAAATGCCACAGTCGGGCGTTTGAGCGACACCACATAAAGGGCTTTAAAAGAAATGCCACAGTCAGGCGTCTGAGCGACACCACATAAAGGGCTTTAAAAGAAATGCCACAGTCGGGCGTCTGAGCGACACCACATAAAGGGCTTTAAAAGAAATGCCATAGTCGGGCATCTGAGCGACACCACATAAAGGGCTTTAAAAGAAATGCCATAGTCGGGCATCTGAGCGACACCACATAAAGGGCTTTAAAAGAAATGCCACAGTTGGGCGTCTGAGCGACACCACATAAAGGGCTTTAAAAGAAATGCCACAGTCGGGCATCTGAGCGACACCACATAAAGGGCTTTAAAAGAAATGCCACAGTCGGGCGTCTGAGCGACACCACATAAAGGGCTTTAAAAGAAATGCCACAGTCGGGCGTCTGAGCGACACCACATAAAGGGCTTTAAAAGAATAAACAATCATAGTGAATATCCCGGAGGTAGAACCATCCCAGAGATACTCGATAATAACAATAATATCACGGGTTAGTCAACAATAATAATAATCATAGATATCACAAGTCACGAGTAGTAATTCCATTTCTGGTTAACCGTTTTACCTCCGAAGACCGACACTAAGACCGACACTTGACACATCCCAGACTGTAATCCTTAACCATGGACACGGCTATTCGAATAGGTTTAATCTCTGCAGAGGGTGTACTCTTTACCCACGAGTAACGGATTTCTTTAGTCCAGCGGGACTAATTCCGTCTACGGTCTTCTTGTTGAAAACACACCTAACTTGCACACACCAGCTTATCTCACACGTGTCTGGAATCACCCACGACACCTATTAAGCAAACTCTAAGTGGGGAGGCTACAACCTCGCGTAGCATGGGACCAAATTTGAGAAAGGTAGGAAAAAGAATCAACTCATTTGGAGTTATATTTAAAAAGTTATAGCCAGTCAAAGATTTGGTCAAATCTGTTTTTTTTTAAAATAAAACAGAAAAGAAAACGTTTCGGAAGGGAATACGTTTTCTGAGCGGGGAAAGCGTACTGGGGTGCATTACGCCTTCACTTAACCGACGTGGATAGGCGCAGGGTCACTGACAGTGGGTCCTAGGTGGTCCACTAGTCAGGTTTGACTAGTCCGCCCTCCTCCTTCTCCCTTTGTCCCGAGCGGAGGCGGAACTCCGGCGACCAACGCCGGCGAGCGGCGGCTCCTCGCGGCCTCTGCAGGGCGGGGATGGATCCACGGATCGAGGGCGATCCTACTGGTAGTCGCTGGGTCGGCAGGGACGGCGTGAGCTGTCGGCGGCGAGCTCCTCGGCGGAGGAAAGCTTCGGGAAAAAGTGGTTTCGGGGCGGCGGTGGTTCTCGATCGAAATGGAGTAGGGGGAAGCGTTCAGGGGAGGCAGAGAAGGCTTCTGGTGAAGAGATTGGAGAGGGGGAAGCTCTGGTTGCGCCGAACGGAGCCGGGAGGCGGCGGTGGCCGAACTGACCGGAGAGGTTGAAGAAGACCTGCTCCCCTCCAATTGGTGGCGATGCGGGCGCTAGTGAGACGGCGTGAGGCTACCTGAGGGCTTGGAGATGCTCGGGGCTTCCTTAAATAGGCAATGGAGGTCGGTTCCGAGGCGGCCGGAGATAAGAACGACGGCGGATCGCCATGCTGTAGCTAGGGCGACGTGGCGGCGATGAGCGCTAGGGGACGAAGCTGTGGATGAGCACGCACTGCTCACAGGGGCAGGTGGCGAGCTAGGGTGGCTTGGGCGGCACCGACCACGGTCGGGCCTGCTAGCGGCTGGCAGCTAGCCGCCACGGCCATCCTGGTGGTGGCGCTGTGGGGCGCCAGGTTGGTCGGGGTGGTGTGGCGGTGCAGGGGGACACGACGAGCGGGCTGGGGCCGTGTTTTGAGTGCGGGGTGGGACGCGGCGACTCGGGTGCATGCGGGTGCCAAACGCACGCTCTGGGCGCGCCCAGAGCACGCCCGGGGTGTGTTCGACGATATTCCATGGCATCCTAGAGAGTCCCAAACTAAACGAGAGTTAGCAGAAATAGGTTATGGGCTAGGGCAAAACCTTAGGACATGCTGGTTAGGTCAGGAGCTCAAGCTCACAATGTAAATATGAAATCATGCTGAAACTGGTCATGCACTCAGGGTGTTTGACAAAATGCCAAAGGCACCTAGGTAGCTCTTGGGGTGGCCAAAAACTCCAGATGGTGGTCTCTTTAGATGCAAGAGAGAGTGGTGAGGTTAGTTGGCCAAAAGCAGAAACTTGATAGTGTAAGTTTTACAAAACTTCAATTCTGGACAGGAAATAAATAGCATTATTTCATGAACCAAAAATGATCCAAAAGGTGCATGCTCCTGGACTTAAGGGTTTAACATGGGGGACTACAAGTAGGAGAAATAATCAAGGGTTAAAGAGCAAGTAAAAACATGGTTGCTGTACAAATCCTCAAATTGGACCAGAATGGAAAAGAGGTTGATTCACTCAAATTTTTCCAAGAACAGCACTAGGTTTTTGCACAAAGTGGAATAATATGCTCCTACTGACCTCCCCTAATTTTGGTAGAAGTTTTAAAGAAATATATAAATGGGTTGCAGTGCAAAAATGCACTCTGGGCCAGAGAAGAAAAATTGAGTGTAGGGCTCAAAATATTTCATGAATGAAATATATTTTTGCATGATAGTGATTTAAAAACACCACATGACATCTCCAAATTTTTGTGGAACTTTTAAGTGAATCTATCAAATGGTTGTAGTTCAAATATGGCCATTTAACCTTGAAAAACCATTTTCAAGAAAATAAAGATCAAGCAACTTAATTATTTAATTAGTTACACTGATAAAAGGAAAGTTTTTCTTGAGAGGTTATACAAGTCCAATAACATATTTGGAAAGTTTTCTCTTTGGGAAAAACTCATCATAACAGGGAAGGAAATGGTTTAAAAAAATCAAAATGGAGCTCAGAAATCCAAAGTTTTAATTCCTGGCAAAATTTTAATTTAATAAAACAAGGCCAAATTTTTGGGGTGTCACAATACTATCCCCCTTAAGAAAAATCTCGTCCTCGAGATTTGCTAAAAGCGGTGTTAAGAAAATAATTACGCAATAAAGATGTGGCTACAGTGAGAGGGCAATAAGTGGTGAAAAACCACAGTGTGAAAACTGGTGCTGCGTGGAAGAGTCTACGGATCGGGACAAAAACGGGTGATTTCTATGCTAGATATAAATTTAGAATAACTCCTAAATTTAAATATACGCTGGTCGTACCCGAGAGCACAGTGCTCCCTCTGGCTGACAGGTGGACCCGGGGTCCACTGTCAGTCTCTTCTTCTCCCTCTGGTTCTTCCTTCTACCTCCTCTCTCCTGCGCGCTTTCTCGCGCTTTCTCCATCGGCGATGCCTAATGCGTAGGGCATCTAGGCCGTACCGTGGTAGTGCGCGGCGTGCTAGCTGCCGGTGCAGCGTGCACTCACCTCGCGGGCCAGCGCGCTGTCGGCACTGCTCGCGGATTTGACTCCGAACACCGACGATGGGCGACGAGCGGCGTGGGTGGACTTCGCCCACCGTACACCGAGCTCGAGCTATAAAAATGGCCGGGGTGCCTCTCTCTTCTTCCTCACACCTGGCCTCACTTCACCTCCTCCTTTCTCCATTACTTCTTACAGAAGCTCGGGTGAGGCTCTAATGGCGGAGGCGATGCCGGACTGGTTTGTGATTCTGATATGCGGAGGGCTGGCGACACTGCTGGGGCTCTCTGTGCTCCTGTGCGCGATGATCTTCGACGAGTATCGCGACGCTGCGGCTCGGGTGTTGGCTCTCCACGGTGGTGGTGATCATGAGGAGTAGATGGAGGTATGCCAGGTGCTAACTGTTGTTAGGGGGTGATTAGCTGGATGTAACACCATTGCAAGGTTTTGTAAACAGTGTATGTGTCCGAATGATTATGATTGTGAGTCTGCTGCATGGTGCTGTGTGAAATTAATTAATCCATGTCATGAGAAGGGGCAGGTGTAGCAACTCAGGGAAAAGAAATCTCACTCCAGGATTTTGCGAGGGAAAAATAGTTAATTTAAAGGAGCATAAACCACAACAAAAACTACACACATTAGTAGAAGCCAAAATAATTGACTCGTCGCACAAATTTGGGGTACCATGCATAAGATACATGCAAATATAAATCCTGCAAAAACAAATACAATAGTGACGTCTAAAATGAAAACGGTAACTGGACGGGGTCCTGATAAAATGTCTCTGGTAAAGGAATACACTCCTCTTCTATCGGAGGAAGTGGATTGACCAGTCGATGTATGCGTCTCTCCGGGTCGGGTCTCAGTGGTCTGCCGATGGCAATCTGAGGATTTAAATCTGCGAGGCTCTGGAGATAATCCATCACTCGCTGGTTCAAATGCTCTTGAGCAATGATGTACTGGATAAGGTTGGCCAGAACTGGGTCTCTCTCAATACGTCCACCGGGAAAAGATGTTACTTCTCCGGGTGCTGCACGACTCGGAAAGTAATAATATCCCCGTTCGCGGGCATAGGGTACTGCGGATCGAAGACGAGCAATCGCTTCTTTCGCAGCAGCTTCTATGGCCAGGTGTGGGGTTGGCATAGATTTCCCCATGAAGGAAACTTCCGTTGGATCTTGATTGGAGTCTACGGGAGGGATGTGTACTGCTGCCCAATATTCCGAGGTGGAAGAGGTGATCCTCGATTTGAACAGCTCGTACTGAGGTGGCTGGGTAGAACCCATGGTACTGCGGGTAAAATCCCACAATATTTTGACAAAGCTACCTGGGGTTGCATCTGGGGTTCTCAGATGAATGCTGGGGCTCGGCATGACAGGAAAAGTGTGAGTGTGGTGCACAAGTGAGGGTTGCTGGGTAAGGTCACAAGGTGGCCTTTATATAGCAATGGAGCTGGATTCGTTTTACCATGGTGAAAGGTAATAAATTTGCCAGCTTAGCTCCAAAGGTCGGGTCAGTGTCAGAGATACACATATCTCATAAAGAGACGTGTTACTGTGGTTGTCGTCGGGTTGGTTTTGGTAGTTGTGCCCGGAAAAATATGCAGCTATGCGCTGACCAAATATGCAAGGCAACTATTAAAATAGAGGCACAACGACAAGCTGCGTTAATATACACGGTTGCATGATTACAAAGCGAGGATACACTGAAACTCGGTGCCATTCATACGGCTTAGTCTACCTCGTTTATGTCTAAACGGGCGTGCCTGGTGGATGTCGAGGCTTCTCCACGTGTCTCACTGCCGGATTAGTCGGAGATGGCGGAGGAACTGCAGGGTCGGGGTAGTGATGATGACCATCGCGGGGATTGTTGGCCACAACCCCGTTGGAGTGTGCTCCCAATATGCGACGAAGCACCTCTGGGGTTATCGCAGCACCTTGGCCGATGGCTGGGGCAGATCTCGGGGTCTCGATCGGTTGTCCAAACAGCATGACTGGGTTGTCGGCGTTGGGCTCGTTTTCTCTCTCGCCGGGGCTCGACGAACCAGCTCTCCACGAGCTGCGATTAGATCAATAGTGATCTGGTCGAACAGTGCCTCTAGTGCACTTACATAGCGCACTAGGTGCAACAATGCGGGGTCCGTCTCGTGATCTCCGTTGGCAACTTGGGGTGGTCTACCATACCCTTCACGTCTGGGGTAGTAGTGGAACGAGCGACAGTTAACTCTGGGCGACAAGTGCCTGAGATGAACTATAGCCTCTCGAGCGGCTAGCTGGATGGCTTGTGGCTCAAAGGAAGTTGTCCTTCCGGTGAACCTGTAGGGGCGCTCGGGTGCTAGACCCCTACCGTAGATGTGCACAGTGGCCCAGAATTGACGGTCTTCACCGCTCATGGGTCCTTGATACACAACATATTCTGGTGGCTCTTCTAACGCGTAGGCACGACGGGTGAGGTTTGCGAGGATGGTCACAAAACCTCCAAGGTTGGTTGCTGTGGTCTCGTTGTGCACTATGGGTCCAGGCATTGTGGCTCGGTTTGGGGTAGCGGCTGTGCGGTGCTGTGTTGGGACTAGCGTGCCCTTTTTATAGGAAAAAGGGGGCGGAGTCTTCCTTCGCACGCTTGCGAGAAAGGACTATTTAGGGGCCGGTCACTGGCGCATGAGTGACAGGTTAGGTTGATAGGTTGGGCACCGACTGCCAAAAGGTGTTGGGTCACTGTGTGGCTATCTTGCACGAGAAGCTTGGCTGGGGTTTGGCTATGGTCTAGTGGGTTGGTTTGCCTAAGTTTTTCGACCTGGCTAAGATAGGATTAGCCAATGGTCAGCCTGGCTCTGATACCAAGTCTGCCACGACCGGTTTTCCGGGTAATAAATTTCCAGAAAAGACCGTCGTGCTCATCAGCCCCAGGATTACTGTTAGCTGATGAGGCTCCAACTTGATACAGAAATTCCAAGCAAAATACAAAATATGTAGTACAAGACCATTCTGGCCTGTGAGTACAACAAATGGTTTCTAGTGGTTGATGGCGGAAGCGGGTTGTGAAACATCAGTGTCTATGGGACTCCATTTCCCACGGGAACAGCTGACCAGGTTAACTCCTATCTTCGCGAGGCTGCTATCTCCATTGAGTGGGTTCCGGGGCTGGCATCGCGTCGCTCCTCTCCGTGCAAGAAAATCTGGCCAAGACAATAGCCAGGGACAAGCCAGTGAGTACTTTGAATGTACTCGCAAACATTATGAACACCAATATAATGTAACAATGATGTGCTAAAAATATATTTTATACTCATGACGTCAGTCACAAACGATAAATGAAACTCTGATGCATGCAAGCAAGCTATTTATAAAAATGCAATAACATGGTAGTATTAAAATTTATGAAACAAATAACAAGCAATGCCACAGTCGGGCGTCTTAGCGACACCACATAAAGGGCTTTAAAAGAAATGCCACAGTCGGGCGTCTGAGCGACACCACATAAAGGGCTTTAAAAGAAATGCCACAGTCGGGCGTCTGAGCGACACCACATAAAGGGCTTTAAAAGAAATGCCACAGTCGGGCATCTGAGCGACACCACATAAAGGGCTTTAAAAGAAATGCCACAGTCGGGCATCTGAGCGACACCACATAAAGGGCTTTAAAAGAAATGCCACAGTCGGGCGTCTGAGCGACACCACATAAAGGGCTTTAAAAGAAATGCCACAGTCGGGCGTCTGAGCGACACCACATAAAGGGCTTTAAAAGAAATGCCACAGTCGGGCGTCTGAGCGACACCACATAAAGGGCTTTAAAAGAAATGCCACAGTCGGGCGTCTGAGCGACACCACATAAAGGGCTTTAAAAGAAATGCCACAGTCGGGCGTCTGAGCGACACCACATAAAGGGCTTTAAAAGAAATGCCACAGTCGGGCGTCTGAGCGACACCACATAAAGGGCTTTAAAAGAAATGCCACAGTCGGGCGTCTGAGCGACACCACATAAAGGGCTTTAAAAATAAACATTCATAGTGAATATCCCGGAGGTAGAACCATCCCTAGAGATACTCGATAATAACAATAATATCACGGGTTAGTCAACAATAATAATAATCATAGTTATCACAAGTCACGAGTAGTAATTCCATTTCTGGTTAACCGTTTCACCTCCGAAGACCGACACTAGGACCGACACCTGACCATCCCAGACTGAAATCCTTAACCATGGACACGGCTATTCGAATAGGTTTATTCTCTGCAGAGGATGTACTCTTTACCCACGAGTAACGGATTTCTTTAGTCCATCGGGACTAATTCCGTCTACGGTCTTTTTGTTGAAAACACACCTAACTTGCACACACCAGCTTAACTCACACGTGTCTGGAATCACCCACGACACCTGTTAAGCAACTCTAAGTGGGGAGGCTACAACCTCGCGTAGCATGGGATCAAACTTATATCGCGCGCTCTAAGGGGTGGCCTCCCCTCTCGGTCCCAACCGGAAACACCCATGCCCCCGGACCAGGTGGCTTGCCTACCAGCTACAACCGGTACCTTCCACCATGGCCTCTCTGTACGGTGTGTGCTAGAAAGAGGTTGACAACTTACTGAACCGTACTCTACTTGCTGTAGAGACGAGTGGTAGTACGAAACAAGTATGGGGGTTACTGGAACAAGACTCGATCTAGGTCGACTCAGGAGGTTCAAGTATTCCCTGCATGATTAGTATAACGAATATATTTCATCCAACAGAGTCACCTCTCATATCACCTTACCATGCCATACCAGACATAACCGTCCCGACGGAGACCGGCGACAAACTCATGCCTACCCAAGGCAGAGGTTTTCCCGGGTTCCTGCCGGTATGCATGCAAGGCACATGAGGGTGATTATCATCACAAGTGTGTTCATTTCCAACAGCATGGAAATCAATAACATGCACCCATGCATATGATCATATCACATGAAATAACAAGTCCTTCAAAATGCGGTGGTGTTATAAATGTATCCACGATCACACCAAAACATTATGCCGGGATTCAGAATGCTTGCCTTCAATGTGTGGAGGGGTGGGGTGCTCTCCAAAACTTTTGAAAGTTTCTTCTCTCTCCCCAAAATCCTATTTGAAAATATATTTGAATTAACACACATTTCAAAAACAGAACAAAAAAGTTGTTTGAAATTTTTTCAAATAAATCTTAAAATAAACTAGACCAAATTTGAGGAAGGTAGGAAAAAGAATCAACTCATTTGGAGTTATATTTAAAAAGTTATAGCCAGTCAAAGTTGTGGTCAAAATCTGTTATTTAAAATAAAACAGAAAAGAAAACGTTTCAGATAGAAATACGCTTTCGGTGCAGAGGAGGCGTACTTGGGGCTTTACGCCTCCACTTAACCACGTGGACAGACACGAGGGTCGCTGACAGTGGGTCCAGAGGGCCCACTAGTCAGGTTTGACTAGTCCGCCCTCCTCCTTCTCCCTTTGTCCCGAGCGGAGGCGGAACTCCGGCGACCAACGCCGGCGAGCGGCGGCTCCTCGCGGCCTCTGGAGGGCGGGGATGGATCCGCGGATCGAGGGCGATCCTACTGGTAGTCGCTGGGTCGGCGGGGACGGCGTGAGCTGTCGGCGGCGAGCTCCTCGGCGGAGGAAAGCTTCGGGAAAAAGTGGTTTCGGGGCGGCGGTGGTTCTCGATCGAAATGGAGTAGGGGGAAGTGTTCAGGGGAGGCAGAGAAGGCTTCTGGTGAAGAGATTGGAGAGGGGGAAGCTCTGGTTGCGCCGAATGGAGCCGGGAGGCGGCGGTGGCCGAACTGACCGGAGAGGTTGAAGAAGACCTGCTCCCCTCCAATTGGTGGCGATGGGGGCGCTAGTGAGATGGCGTGAGGCTACCTGAGGGCTCGGAGACGCTCGGGGCTTCCTTAAATAGGCTATGGAGGTCGGTTTCGAGGCGGCCGGAGATAAGAACAACGGCGGACCGCCATGCTGTAGCTAGGGCGACGTGGCAGCGACGAGCGCTAGGGGACGAAGCTGTGGATGAGCACGCACTGCTCACAGGGGCAGGTGGCGAGCTGGGGTGGCTTGGGCGGCACCGACCATGGTCGGGCCTGCTAGCGGCCGGCAGCTAGCCGCCACGGCCATCCTGGTGGTGGCGCTGTGGGGCGCCAGGTTGGTCGGGGTGGTGTGGCGGTGCAGGGGGACACGACGAGCGGGCTGGGGCCGGGTTTTGAGTGCGGGGTGGGACGCGGCGACTCGGGTGCATGCGGGTGCCAAACGCACGCTCTGGGCGCACCCAGAGCATGCCCGGGGTGTGTTCGACGATATGCCATGGCAGCCTAGAGAGTTCCAAACTAAACGGGAGTTAGCAGAAATAGGTTATGGGCTAGGGCAAAACCTTAGGACATGCTGGTTAGGTCAGGAGCTCAAGCTCACAATGCAAATATGAAATCATGCCGAAACTGGTCATGCACTCAGGGTGTTTGACAAAATGCCAAAGGCACCTAGGTAGCTCTTGGGGTAGCCAAAACTTCCAGGTTGGGGTCTCTTTCGATGTACAAGAGGGTGGTGAGGTTAGTTTGCCAAAAGAAGAAACTTGTTAGTGCAAGTTTAGCAGAATTTCAATTCTGGACAGGGAATAAATGACATTATTTCATGAACCAAAAATGATCTAAAAGGTGCATGCTCCTGGACTTAAGGGTTTAACATGGGGGACTACAAGTAGGAGAAATAATCAAGGGTTAAAGAGCAAGTAAAAACATGGTTGCTGTACAAATCCTCAAATTGGACCAGAATGGAAAAGGGGTTGATTCACTCAAAATTTTCCAAGAACAGCACTAGGTTTTTGCACAAAGTGGAATAATATGCTCCTACTGACCTCCCCTAATTTTGGTAGAAGTTTTAAAGAAATATATAAATGGGTTGCAGTGCAAAAATGCACTCTGGGCCAGAGAAGAAAAATTGAGTGTAGGGCTCAAAATATTTCATGAATGAAATATATTTTTGCATGATAGTGATTTAAAAACACCACATGACATCTCCAAATTTTTGTGGAACTTTTAAGTGAATCTATCAAATGGTTGTAGTTCAAATATGGCCATTTAACCTTGAAAAACCATTTTCAAGAAAATAAAGATCAAGCAACTTAATTATTTAATTAGTTACACTGATAAAAGGAAAGTTTTTCTTGAGAGGTTATACAAGTCCAATAACATATTTGGAAAGCTTTCTCTTTGGGAAAAACTCATCATAATAGGGAAGGAAATGGTTTAAAAAAATCAAAATGGAGCTCAGAAATCCAAAGTTTTAATTCCTGGCAAAATTTTAATTTAATAAAACAAGGCCAAATTTTTGGGGTGTCACACCGACCTAACCGGGCCGTGTCCGACTAGGACACTTGTCCCGGCCGGCCTTTAAAGCGGCGAGGGCCCGAGCCACAGCTGCCCTAGCCCCCGAAACCCTAGCCGCCGCGGCCCTCGATCC